>NW_017307756.1:234387-243926 GCF_000935625.1 Nanorana parkeri
ATTCCCTTTTTTCTTTTTGGGCCCGTTCACATCTGATGTGTTCAGTCTGCGCTTGTTGTTTTTTCCAGTACAGCACGAACACAAACAAGGCAATTTGCCTTGTCACAGGTGGGCTCAGTTCACACCACTGTGTTGCGGTGGTGTGTGCTTAAAGAGTGCGGCATGCAGTACTTCTTTTTTTTTTTTTTTTTTTTTTAAGCGCACAGCAGTGAGACGCAGCACAACCATTGTGCCCATAGAAGGTAATGAAATGTCACTTGTAGAAAAAAAAACCAGTGCAGTCCGTCTCGATCGAGCGCCTCAGCACTGTGGCAGGCACGCGCACACACACACCAGCAGCCATGCTGTTGAGAGCGGCTGCTGATGTGAAAAAGCCCTTTATCCTGGTGGCCACTGATGCCAACAGGTAGAAAATCCCAAATTTTGAGTTGCCACAGGAAAAGGAATAGAATGAAAATCTTCCAATCAGTGGCGTCACAAGGGGGGTGACACCATTGGACTGAGAGCCTGACTGTGTCAGGAGAGAGGAGGGGGACCCGGTGGCATACCTCATCCCTCCGGATGAACGTCTCCTCTCTCTGCCGGCGTCCATCACCAAGATGGCCACCAGCAGGCATCAATTAGATGACCACGCGTGCGCAATGATGTCCGTCCCGCGCATGCGCGATAACGTCACTGCGTGGTGACACCCGGCCTCGGGACGCCCCTGCTGCCAATGGGGAGTTTTGATGACAGTTGTCTAAGAGGGGATTTCCCTCACTTTGGAGAGATTACCTCTCACTCCCTGTTGAGGCTGTGGGACAGGAAAAGAAGGGAAATCTCCCTGCTGGGACACGGGGAGTTATAATCCTCCTTTTACTTTGGGCAAAATGCAAAAAAAAAGTTTTGGATTTGGTTATTTTTTAAAAACATACTAATTCTTTTGTAAACCCCGGTTTAGTTTTATTAGAGGCTCGGACAGCAGATAACAGAATAGGGAATGGACATCAATCAAAAAAGTGCTGCTACATTCTTAGCAGAGTAGAACATGACCAACCACTCCATCTACGCCTCCTATAGGTATGCTTTAGGATTATCATGTGACCGTAAGTTGCCTGTAGAGATAATTTCACTCTAATGAGCACACATGGCTCATTTTAATAAAAAGCTGTGTTTTGAGAAATATGGAGGCTGCCAGTGCTGACTATCTAAAAATGTTAGTTTCTGGCTGTCTCTGGCTTTAATACTGACCTAGAACAATCACACAGATCAGGACGTTTAATTTGGGCACTTGCTCCCAGTCAGAGACTTTGAACATTTTTAAGGTATTTGATAATTTCCAATTGCAATGAACATTTAGAAGGAGAGGTCAACAGTGGCAGCCTTCATACTTAAATACAGTGGTTCTCAACCTATGTAACCTCAGGACCCACATTTGTCCTTGGACAAATCGCAATCCCAAGTCGCATTGCAATGGAATGCACGGCATTGCGGTACCATGGGTTCCGGTGTGTGCGATCCTCAGCTTGTGGTCCAGTCCTGTGCTGTGACAGAGCTCCATCCATACATACATTACTTGTACAACTCCTTTGCGCCCTGTAGAGGTGCTAGGAGCCAGAATGTGACGTCACTCCGATCCAGGCACCTCTACAGGTCACGTGAGGGAGCTGTAAGCAATTCATGTATGGATGAAGCTCCCTCGCAGCCATTGCTCCAGCCCAACCCACCTCAAGCTGACACTTGGCGCCAGGCAGCATATTCTGAATGGCTGCTCAGTGCAAGAACTGATATTGCTATGCTAGGTGTATACTTTTCTATGTGAGAGGCTGAGGAGCCTCTCACATAGAAAAGTGAAGGGCATGCGGCGACCCACTGAAAACGGGGCCGCGACCCACCAGTTGAGAACCAAGGCTTAAATACATTCTTCTATTAAAAATCATAGTGCACCAATGTTGCTCGCTAACATCTGGATAGTTCTAAACTGGTCTGCTCACTAGGTGCTGCCAAAAGAGCTCTGGTCCCTGAAGACGATGGCACTTTGTACCTTTTTTTGATATAAAAGTCCCAAATATCTTAAGTGTTTGTAATTCAATAGTTTTTTAAGTTGTTACTAATTGATTTATTTACAGGTATTCCAATCACTCAGCAACACTTAATATGGAATAATATTGATCTCAAGGATGATGTTTGCCTGAATGATTATATGTAAGTATACTGAAACAAAAGTGTCTTGGCCATTATTGGTGAAAGCTGTTGGATCAAACATGAACTGTGGTTTTCTCCTTCTCTCAAGGATCTCTGAAGGCTGTACATTGAAGTTGGTGTTGGCAATGAGAGCAGGCCCAATTAACACTCGTAGAGGTATGTGTGGGGACTTGTATAGTCTAAATAAAATTATCCCTTATGTGATCACTACTCGATGTAGTGAATAAAAAATCTGCGAGTGCATGTTTTCTTTCATTGCCTAATGGGGGAGCTGTTGCCACATATAGAAATACATTGCTGCTTTTGGGAGATTTGAATTCACTTTCTGTACCAGTGACATCCTGTCACACAGTGTTATCAGTGTGGGTAGAGAGGTGACAACCACCCATTGTGGACATCAGTGACATTAGAAACCTGACAGAGGTTCTTTTTTCAACTTAACCAAAAGTAAAAAAGGAGAATTTTGACTTATGTTGCTTTTGTCCATTCAGGGCAGAGTTGTGTCATCTTACAACCCACCACTCCAGCAATGTATACTCGGTGATCCATGCTCCTCGCTGCAGGAGCCCATCCTGGGAAAGCTGTGGTGTCAAACGGTGTTGGCGCTTACCTGGGTGGGTAATGTCACCCTGTATGGGCAAAGTGGCAGTGTCACTTTAACAGGCTTCTTCTTTTAAAATGTTGTTTTAGAACCTGTTCACATGTATTAGAATGCATTGCATTATGCAGACCGTTCATTTAAATGGGCTGTGGAACACATCAAAGCACACTAAAACAGGTGCATGTACTATTTTTTTCCAACTATTTTCCAATATTTTACAACGTAGCGCACTTCAAGGCACATAAGTCTGTTGTGTTGCACTTCAATGCACAACCGTTGGTCGGGGGCTTTGAGTGCCATTCAGTATGGATGGCAATGTATTGCACCAACGCACTTTACTGTACACATTACCCCAGTGCAATGGTATGAACAGGGCTTTAAAGGATAATTAAAGCCTTGCATGTTTTTGCATCTATCTACTGCTAGCTAACATGCCAGGATAAGATTTTTTTATTGTCAGAAGTGATGGCTATTTTCAGCTGATCCCAATGAGGTTTGAACATCCCAGCCACATGGCTAAAATAAGGATCCTTATTCTCATGTTAAAACTTTATTAAGCCTATACAGGTGAAACTCGAATAATTAGAATATCGTGCAAAAGTTCATTTATTTCACTATTGCAACTTAAAAGGTGAAACTAATATATGAGATGGACTCATGACATGCAAAGCAAGAAAGTTCAAGCTGTGATTTGTCATAATTGTGATTGATTATGGCTTACAGCTCATGAAAACCCCAAATCCACAATCTCAGAAAATTAGAATATTACATGCAATCAAAAAAACAAGGATTGTACATGGAACAATATCGGACCTCTGAAAGGTATAAGCATGCATATGTACTCAGTACTTGGTTTGGGCCCCTTTTGCAGCAATTACTGCCTCAATGCGGCGTGGCATGGAAGCTATCAGCCTGTGGCACTGCTGAGTTACGGAAGACCAGGATGCTTCAATAGCGGCCTTCAGCTCTTCTGCATTGTTCGGTCTCATGTCTCTCATCTTCCTCTTGACAATGCCCCATATATTTTCTATGGGGTTCAGGTCAGGCGAGTTTGCTGGCCAATCAAGCACAGTAATCCCACGGTCATTGAACCAGGTTTTGGTGCTTTTGGCAGTGTGGGCAGGTGCCAAGTCCTGCTGGAAAATGAAGTCAGCATCCCCATAGAGCTCGTCTGCGGAAGGAAGCATGAAGTGCTCCAAAATCTCCTGGTAGACGGCTGCGTTGACCCTGGACTTAATGAAGCACAGTGGACCAACACCAGCAGATGACATGGCTCCCCAAATCAACACAGACTGTGGAAACTTCACACTGGACTTCAAGCATCTTGCAGTGTGTGCCTCTCCATTCTTCCTCCATACTCTGGGTCCTTGGTTTCCAAATGAGATGCAAAATTTGCTCATCAGAAAAGAGGACTTTGGACCACTGTGCTTCATTAAGTCCAGGGTCAACGCAGCTGTCTACCACGAGATTTTGGAGCACTTCATGATTCCTTTCGCAGATGAGCTCTATGGGGATGCTGACTTCATTTTCCAGCAGGACTTGGCACCTGCCCACACTGCCAAAAGCACCAAAACCTGGTTCAATGACCGTGGGATTACTGTGCTTGATTGGCCAGCAAACTCGCCTGACCTGAACCCCATAGAGAATCTATGGGGCATTGCCAAGAGAAAGATGAGAGACATGAGACCGAACAATGCAGAAGAGCTGAAGGCCACTATTGAAGCATCCTGGTCTTCCGTAACTCAGCAGTGCCACAGGCTGATAGCTTCCATGCCACGCCGCATTGAGGCAGTAATTGCTGCAAAAGGGGCCCAAACCAAGTACTGAGTACATATGCATGCTTATACTTTTCAGAGGTTCGATATTGTTCTATGTACAATCCTTGTTTTTTTGATTGCATGTAATCTAATTTTCTGAGATTGTGGATTTGGGGTTTTCATGAGCTGTAAGCCATAATCATCACAATTATGACAAATCACGGCTTGAACTATCTTGCTTTGCATGTAATGAGTCTATCTCCTATATTAGTTTCACCTTTTAAGTTGCATTAGTGAAATAAATGAACTTTTGCACGATATTCTAATCGCGTTTCACCTGTATTCTGTTATAATTGCATTTGAGAAGGCAGCAAGAAAGTTTTTTTGTTGTTTTTTTTTTGTCTTGAGGTATACAGATATTTGTCACAAATCCATATATGCAATAAACCTATAGTCACATGCCCAAGACAGTCTGTAACAAAACTTTATCCATCTTGCAGTCAAAGGTGGTTTAACCCCTTCGTGACTGACGACGTACAGTGTACGTCGCCAGCATCGGGGCTGTTTAAACAGACTCCCGGCGACTTTTGCCGCCGGGAGTCTGTTTAAACACAAGCTCTGCCTCAGGACATACAAGATATTGTTTCATTGTAGTTATGCCAGTTTAAATTACTATCTGTGGTCCATGAAAGCTTCCATTTTAGCAGTATTTCAAGGAGTTAACAGTATAATGTGAAATTAATGAGGTTGAGTATTAATGCTGCTGGCACTAGCACTGCATTTCTGGGATTTGCCCAGCAATGATATTTGGCAGCATTTTACCTTTGGTTAGAATATCCTATTTCCTTTGTGTGTAGCACTGTTGAGGTCCAGACGGTTATACAAGCAGGTCTGTGTGGAGCTTGAAAATCTCCTGTGACTTTTAACCATTTACATCTGAGCGAGCACAGCTAACAATATACCTGTAAAGTAGCTGTAGATAAATCAATGTAGAACTCGGGAACCTTCATGTAATCTTCATCAACATCGGTAGGAAAGATTAGGTGTTGGCTAAATGTTTATTTATGTGAATCGGCTATCTGTCTAATCATTTACTTCTGTATTTCTTAAGACTGTACAATATATAGAAAATATATATGTTTGCGCCACCCATACCCAACCATTTAAAGTCTTTCCTACTGATGTGGGTGCAGTTGTGTTTTTTGGGGGGGCTATTCCCCAAACAGCATGTGGCTGGCATTTGCCCATACACTGACAGGCCCCCCCCATTTGCTTCATCGGGGAGTGACAATGATGATGCCTTCCCCTAGAGGATTTGTATGTTTCGTTCCTGCACTCCTAGCAGTCTCTAAACTTCTGGTACTTAAATCTGTTAAATTATCTCAGAGATTTTTGCTGGATTATGTTATTCCCGTGGTGTAACAGGCACCTGCCATAGCTTTCAGGGGGTTTACCTGAACACCAGCAAATTATGCTATATACAGGTGAAACTCGAATAATTAGAATATCGTGCAAAGTTCATTTATTTCACTAATGCAACTTAAAAGGTGAAACTTATATATGAGATAGACTCATTACATGCAAAGCAAGATAGTTCAAGCTGTGATTTGTCATAATTGTGATGATTATGGCTTACAGCTCATGAAAACCCCAAGAACCACAAATCCACAATCTCAAAAAAGTAGATTACATGCAATCAATAAAACAAGGATTGTACATAGAACAATATCGGACCTCTGAAAAGTACAAGCATGCATATGTACTCAGTACTTGGTTTGGGCCCCTTTTGCAGCACTTACTGCAATTACTTTTGCACGATATTCTAATTATTCGAGTTTCACCTGTATGTAATTTTCAGAAAAGGCCTCCACTTTCATACTTTCTAGACTTGCCCTAGAGTATGCACATAATGGCATAATGGATAGAAGTTGGCCAACTTCTTCAAGTATAAAGTGATTGACTGCTTTGCCCTAATAAAGAAAGTAGATCTCAACACTTGGACTGATCAACCCAGACGTTGAAGGTTGACCTAAAAATTACATGCTAGTACAAATAAAGTATCACATTAATTGACCAACTGCTTGTCAAACTTTAAAATGACCCGTTCCATTGGATCCTCCTTTTTAGACATACCATTTAATAGTGTATCTAGACATCTGAAAAAGCTTTTCCCATATCTAGACTGTAACGTGCTGCTTAATTTGTGCAGTAATGGAGTGACGCCTTGCCAAAGCTAGACCTTTTCAACTGAATAAAAGAGATTTAGTTCATATAGATTCTAGCTGTTAAGAATAATAGGAAAAGCAGGAGCTATAAGATTTAACACTCATCGTATTTCTATACTCTGAAAACCACATGTGGTGGTGGAAGTTACACTTTCTCTTAAATCCTTCATTCAAATCCAGTTTCTTCTCGGCTTTATTTATTTTGTTCGTCCTTCACCCTTGTTGCCACATACCTATGATAATTCTACTATAAAGAAAACCAGACTCCTCAATTAGTTTTTCATTGGCTTCTTTAAAATGTTCATAATCAACCTATAATCCTGGTAATTGGGCTCTTATAAATGATTACTGATGTAAGTTCCCTTCATGCATTTATTCATCACCCAACAAAAAGATTAATTGTGCATTACCCATATTACGGGTTGTGATCACCATTATACTCCTATTTTTTGTTATAAAAAATACAATTGCCTTAAAGTTGTTTCTAATTACACTGTCTGTCCACTGAGTGATATCTTATTTATAGGGAGAGTTTGGTAGGCTCAGTTGCCTTTTGGCTAGTTTCACTAATATAATTCCCAGCTCGGTCCCACTCTTACTGGGGCTTGATTGTAGAGCACTACTGGGATTAAATGCGTTGGAGAGAGGTACTTGGGGCAGTGCTTGAGAATGTTATGAATTGTCAAATTGATTTTAAAGTATAAGTTTACTTTACACGGTAAGTTCACCTTTCAAAAATGTGAAGATATGAACTTGCTCACAGCAGCGCCCCCTGGTTCCCGCTGCATCTTCCCTGGTCTCCACTGAGATGACCCTGCCAGCTGGTGTAGTGATCCATACACTACAATTGACAGCCCTGCCATCTGGAGCACTCAATGTTCTCAATTGGCGAGCACTCCTTGGTTAGCATGACTGCGCTGACCAATGAGAAATTCTTCAAAACTGGGGACAAGGTCTGCCATTTTGTTTACCAGGGTCTCTGCCTTCAGAAAATATACAGTTCTAAGAGGTTCTACTTTCCCAGGTGAATTTGGAGAAATTGGAATTAGCGCTACCAATCTGCCCCCTCTTCCGTTGCTGCTCTTACTTTTTTAACCAAAAGCGCCTTCCCTCTCCGTGGTTGCTGGCTATCTATCTGTACTTCGTACATGGCAGCGGTGCCCTGCGCTCGGTATTTCGAATTTCCCTTGCAAATGGCGCACACTTATTGGTCAGGATCACCTGACGGCACTGACCAATGAGTAGCTCTTCTGTCTTCGCTGACTAATGAAGTTTTTTTTTGTGTGCTAAGAAGCACTTCTTATTGGTCAGCATGGTTAGCAAAAAGTGCTTCTTTTTGGTTAGTGTGGTCGGGTGACTGCACTAACCAGTGAGTGTTCGGCTAGTACACCAGCAACCACGGAAAGGAAGGGGCGTTCGGTTAAAGGTGACAGCAGTTCAAATTCGCCTGGATAAGTGGAATTACCCTTTAACTAATCTTTAATCCTAAAATGTGTGTTTTTAACATGCATGCAAAAAGAAATAAAGGCTTTGTCAGCAGAAGGGTTAAACACAGTGACAGTGTCTTCTGGATGGCATTACCAGAGCACAGATTGATTTTACTTTGATTCCTGGCATTCTAAAACAAAACTTAAAGTATATTTCTACTTTTGCGGTCAAATTTGAGAAAACCCCTCTATGTTATGCGATCCTACTAACGCAGCATAAAGAAAAATATGTAAAAAATATTTCTTACCTTTTTTTTTTTTTAGATGTTTTTTTAAAGCAGGCAAGATGGCAGATTCCAGGTTTTTCTCAGCACCTTCACAGTGATTTGTCCTAATGGAAAGGCTTATGACTGAAATTTGAGGATTGTGTTTCTCTCAGTAACGTAACCTACAATGGACAAACCACCTCAGACCCCTCAGTCTCTCCTAACATTGCAAAAAAACATAAGCAAGTAGAAATGTTAACCCTTAAAACCCTAACCTAGCTAAAAGCAGTGTAACCTGCAAGAAGCATTTTTTAAATATTTTTTTTTTTAGCTTATGCTATCTGACTTCATGTAACAAATATGTAAGATAGGCGTTATCCCAGTTTGGCTGCAAAAGAGGAAATATACTTTTAAAACATCCATATTTATATCTTTGGTGGGCACAGCTTTCAGAAAACAGACAGCTGTACATTGTGTGCTTGAAGGATGTTCAACTGAAGCAGCTGTTTTATTGCCGATAGGCGTTTCCAGAAAGGAAGCTTCCAGGAAATGAAGATTAGTGGTGTTGTACACATCAAACCATCTGAATTTAAATAGATGTCATTATAAGCACCAGTGAATTTTGAAATGCAATCGTCACTGTTGAATGCGGCCTGAATTAGTGCTGCTGTAATGTAAACAAAAATGTTCCGAACACTTTTTTTTACTTCCCTAATATAAATATATACTGTATGTATGTATGTGTAAAAAAAAAAAAAATATATATATATAATGTATATGTGTTGTAACAAGGACACTCCACTGAAGACCGGAGGTGCAAGTCAGATGCATTTTTTATTTTTTTTTTTAAATGCAACCAGTACAAGTACCTACATTTTGAGGAGGGAGAAGCTATTCTGATAGAGAGCAAAGTGGCAGAGAGATAAGCTTGTCTGCCTGCTGTGTCTCCTCTTATAGTCTAGTCCAGTGCTTCTTAACCAGTTGACATCCGCGGTGTTAAACCCCCTTCCCATCCAGGCCATTTTTCAGTATTCAGCGCTGCGGTACTTTAACTGACATTTATTCCGTCATGCAGCGCT
>NW_017307756.1:244940-249194 GCF_000935625.1 Nanorana parkeri
ATAATGTAGAGGACATTTCACTAGGTTCTCTGGGCACGGCATGGTGCAAGGCAGTTGTACCGCTTCGCATCCCGCTGCGCCGGAAAAAGTACTGCATGCTCAGTACTTTTTTTCAGTGCACACCACCACCACGCGGTAGTATGAACTGTGACAAATTGCCTTGTCTTGCATTGGGGCTGCACCGGAAAAAAAATGCCGCAGCCTCAATGCATCTGTTGGGAATGGGCCCTTTTCACTTTGGTATTCTTTGCGAAACAGCCAGAGCAAAAAGCATTTTCCTTGTCGGCAATCTGCAGATCAGGACACTTTATCCCTGTCAAAGCTCTCCAATCAGCCACAAGTATGAGCTTTCTGAATAGTTCAGTTGGACTTTGATGTTGGATTTATGTTCGTTATCCGCACTGGGATTCAGGACAGGGGTTTTGGTCTTGAAAAGATGTAAACCTAAAATAATTCCCCCAGTATATGTTCTGTCCTAAACCTGTTGCCTCTCCTTAACTGCTAGGCAGACCCTGTCACTTAACCCCTTCTGTACTCTCAATACTTAGGGCTAACATTTTCTTTTTTTTGTCTTTGTTGCTTTGACATGTGTTGCTTTGCTGTATCCAGTCCCTCTGGAAGACCCGATCAGAGAGCTTGCTGAATTAGTGGATCCTGTACAAGATGAAATGCAGGAAAAGCTCTCCTCAAATAAGCAGGTTACATTTCTTGTATACCGTGATGGAGATCAGATGAATTTCTTTCGTGTGGTGGACAAAAGGAATGTCACTTTAACTCCGTTATCAGAATATCTACGGTAAACCATTTTGTTCCCCAAAACCTAAATATGAAGGGTCATGTGGTCATATTGGTCTTATGAAAATGTGACTTGATGACATAAGTGGCGTTTCCTGTGGATATCGATCCCTTATAACAGGATTTTTTTTATATAGTGCCGATAAGTTACTATCGTCTAAGGTCCTTACCTCACAGACATACATACATACACACACATACTAGGGGAAGTACATTGTGTTTTAATGAGTCAGCTGACTCATAAACTTATATTCTGAAAAGAAGCAGGAGGGCACAATCACTGTGTAATATTGCATAGCTGGGTGTAGAATCGGTATACACTGGTCAGCCATAACATTATGACCACCCCCCTAATATTGAGTAGGTCCCCCTTTTGCTGCCAAAACAGCCCTGACCCATCAAGTCATGGACTCCACTAAACTAAAGGTATGCTGTGGTATCTGACACCAAGCTATAAGCAGCAGATCCTTTAAGTCCTGTAAGTTATGAGGTTGGGCCTGCTGGGCGGGACTTGTTGCTCCAGGACATCCGACAGATGTTTGATTTAATTGAGATCCTGAGAATTTGGAGGCCAAGTCAACACTTCATACTCATTGTGTTCCTTAAACCATTCTTGAACCATTTTTGCAGTGTGGCAGGGCGCATTGTCCTGCTGAAAGAGGCCACTGCTATCCGGTAATGACAGCAAGGGGTGTACTTGGTCAGTAACAATGTTTTTAGGAAGGTGTCATGTGTCAAAGTAACTTGCACGTGCATGGCACAGCCAGTAATTGCTAATTGGCAAGTCCTGGCGTGTCATAATCAGTATACAAAGGAAAACAACATGGTTATTCCTTACTAATAGAACATCAATGGACAGACGTATGTCTGTCCATGTCTGTGGGGTTCACCTGCTCCAGGCTAAGATCGTGTTGATCGCTTGAAGGACTCCTGGCTGGTAATCTTATGCGATATGAGTCCAACCTGGAAATGACGACTGGTCCTACTACAGAAAGAGCCATGACTTTATTGTGAAATAACTGTATTGCCGGCCAGTGGAATGAAGAGCTCTGAAAAGATTTCACTATACACCCGAAGTAAGTGTGAGTACACCAGGCAAAGTCCTGTGATAAGATATTGCGTGCATACTTATGGAACATAATTGTATACAGCTGTAGCCAGAAAATTGGCATTTTCAGCACTTCACAGCAGGATACAGAAGGGTTAAATAACACGAGGGATTGCGATTCTGTGTAGTATGTTCAGATTAATTAAAGGAGAACTATGAGGTGAGTGATTTTCACTCAACCTCATAGTTCGAGCCGACGTGTGACAATGAAACTGTCATATGTCGGCTCAATAGATCGGGAAGTGAGGGGACGCATGCCGTCACTCGCTCACTTCTCGATCATCTCCCTGCAGAGAGCCGTGACTGTCACTCATGGCTCCGTGCAGGGATTCTTCCCGCTCCTGATCCTCCAGCGCTGACTGGCGGAACGGATGGGGGCGGGTACAGCTGGCTCTGCCTCTAGATAGGCAGAGCCAGCTGTCACTCGCACTGCTGGGTGGATCTCGACAATGTCAGGATCTGTCCCGGCTGCGGCGCTCTCAGTATACCGCAAGCTGTAGCTCGCGACATACTGAGCTTTGGGTCACGGGAGGACGCTAGTTTATGTGCTCCCGTGACCCTTAGAACTATGGGGGAATACACTTACCCCCATAGTTCTCCTTTTAGACTGAGGAGTGAAATGAAAGTACAATATTCTGCTATGTTCTGAAACTACGGTATGACCAAACTGCAATGACGTGGCGGATTGTTTATACGTCAAGTGATACTATTCACAAATTGCAACAATTATCGTTACTTTCACTTCTGACAGTCAATTCTGTTTGCAGAAACGTCTGTCCATTGAAGTTCCAGCAGTAAGGAATAACTCTGTTTTTTTTGTACACTGATTATGGCACGCCAGAGCTTGCTAATTCGCAATTACTTTCAGAACCTATACAGAGTGGTGCGTTAGTGCTGTGCGAAAGTGTGCCAGCATGACAACATTGTCAGTTTTTTGATGCGGTGAAGGGTTACAAAAAAAATCATTTCTATGCAATAAATTCTGTGTTTGAGTTTGGTCATCATAGTGACTCCCTTCTCTTTTGGTCATGGTCTTTCGTGACCATAAATGTTTTTGGTGAGACCTTTTATATACATATAAAAATGCTAATATCACAATCCTAATTTATTTAGATCCACAAATTAGTACAGAGCGATATTTCCACTATGATTTAAATTATTGCTATTATATACATATAGCAAATAAATAGTCCATGGTCTATCTCCCACCAAGCCACATACAAGTTAAATACAACTACACAGACTATAATATGTATAACATGATAATTCTCTATTTATTCCTTGCGGTTCTGGAATACATTTTGAATGCAGGGTGAAATAATTGGGAAGGTTGATGTATAATCATATCTGAGAGGCTATACTTGTGTTATGTAAAGTAATCTGTTTCTGTCTTCTCTGTAGTGGCGGTTCAGCCAATAACTTGTATGCTGAAGATGATGATGATGATGATGATATTGAGGCTTCTCCATCTGCCGATCAAATAATAGATAATTCAATCACTAGAATCAAAATGAAGTTGTTGAAATCAAAGATGGAGAGCATGGACCTCAATAAAAAGGTCTTTGAAAAGAAACCAAATGGAAAAATGTCCCTTAATTTGTATTGCGTTATTCATATTACAACTACATTACACAATCTCCCCCATGCACATGAGTACATATCTGTTGTTTTTGTGCGTTCCCACAGTCCCTTTTCAAAATCCTATTTTGGTGGTGTTTTTCTAATTCATTTATAGATGGTGTAAATTGACCCCTACAGGGCCAACCTTCTTTTTCACATTGAGGGGAATTTATCCAAATTGGAGCAGAAAGAATCTGGAGCAGTTGCCCATGGCAACCATCAGCTTCTCTAAAGTTTTAGTTTGTTCAGTTAAGCTTTGAAAATGAAAGATAGAAGCTGATTGGTTGCCATGCACAGCTGCTCCAGATTCTGTCTGCACCAGTTTAGATAAATTGTGGTTTACTCAAGGTCTCAAGAGCAGCAACTCTTCCTTCTGACCCTGTATGCATGGTTCCAAGTACAGCAAGTGTTTTTTGTCTTGCCTTTTTCTTATTCATGGTCTCGGGTGCATGAGTTTTGCACTTCATTCTTCATCTTCCTCTTACATCTCAGTTCATTGTCTATTGTTAAATCTTTCTTTCTTGTGCATAGTCCCAAGTACAGTAATTCTTCTTCATTCCTCTTCTTTTTTTTTTCCCTGTGTTTTTCCTTTTGCCTTTTCGCCTCCCCTCTTGTCTTTTCGCCTCCCCTCTTGTCCTTTTCGCCTCCCCTCTTGTCCTTTTCGCCTCCCCTCTTGTCCTTTTCGCCTCCCCTCTTGTCCTTTTCGCCTCCCCTCTTGTCCTTTTCGCCTC
>NW_017307756.1:249209-249491 GCF_000935625.1 Nanorana parkeri
TTGTCCTCTTCTCCTCCCCTCTTGTCCCTTTCGCCTCCCCTCTTGTCCTTTTCGCCTCCCCTCTTGTCCTTTTCGCCTCCCCTCTTGTCTTTTTCGCCTCTCCTCTTGTCTTTTTCGCCTCTCCTCTTGTCCTTTTCGCCTCCCCTCTTGTCTTTTTCGCCTCTCCTCTTGTCTTTTTCGCCTCTCCTCTTGTCCTTTTCGCCTCCCCTCTTGTCTTTTTCGCCTCTTCTCTTGTCTTTTTCGCCTCTCCTCTTGTCTTTTCATTTTCTCTCTCTTCTCCCC
>NW_017307756.1:249539-271872 GCF_000935625.1 Nanorana parkeri
CCCCTTTTTCTCATGTCTTTTCTGTTGCGCTTTACTCCTTTTTTTTTTTTCTCTTCCATGAGTCAGTGAAGGTCACGTTGTTATTTAGCTGGTCATACATGAGCAGATCTCACTGTTGGATGGCCCCTGTTTATTAAGAATGCAGATGTTCAGCAGATGTAATGGATTAACAGGCAGTTCAATATACCCTCACTGCTTATCAAATATTGTTCTGTGTCAGGAATCCTTCTTACCCCATGCTGAGAGCATTTGGTTTTAAAGTTGTTAATCAGTTCTTATAATTGTCATGTGAATGGGAACCTAAAAACTTCTTAGTGTATGTATAGACATGAGGGGCGTACGTTTTATGTATTTTTTGCTCTTTGTGTCCTATTAGGAAGATTTCCCTTCACTTCCTTCCTGTCATGGAGACACTATAGGAAGCGAGTAGAAATCTCTACAAAGTGTACGTGTTTTATCTCCTTAAACGGGTGACCTTATTCGAAGATTTCAGAAAATATTGACCGTCTTCATTAGTGTGTTTTTTATTTTTTTTTGTAATTTTATATTCTTTAATTTCTCTTTCAGCTGAGGAGATCTCCAATCCTTAAACCAAGACCCCCTATGGCACCACGTCCCTCAAATGGTTCAATGGTAGCTGGTCGTTACAGGCTGTTAAAAGTCCTCCCGCACATTGGACAGACGTGCCTACCTCCTGGGAACCTTCACGCTGCTGAGCTTTCCCACAATGCACTTTCTACTCTAACTGCTGCTGCTAGTACTCTAACTGTGATTGCCGGTGATGGTCTTAAGGAAGAAGAGACCTCTGAAAGTTCAGCAGTGATTTCGTCACTTGCGAGTATTACCTTCCCTACCATAGTATCCCCAGTAGAACTTGAAAACTCACAACTTTCAACAAACACCACCCTCCCCCATATTTCTTCTTTGCCTAAAAAATATATATTGACAAAAGATGATGACTCTATATTGCATTCAAATCTAAATATAATTTCACCTGAAGAAACTTCTAGAACAGGCACAGAGTGCTTTGCACTGTTAACTGATGTAGGGTCCTCAGAGCAGTATGATGAACTGTGCAGTTTGGGGAAAGTAAAATCTGAGTTTGAACTGGCTGAAGCAGAGAAAGAGGCTCCCACCATTGAGACCCACAAAACCACAGTCCCAAATGCTCTAAATTCTGATTTGATGGAGACTGGGATTCTTAATGCAACAGATGTTAGTCCCCCAAGAAACAAATTTCTGTCACCCATTCACATTTATAGCCCGATCAACGATAATGTCTTCCCTAAAACACAGCAACAGCCTAAATGCTTTGATTTAGGAAGCTTGAGGCCACCTGCGTCACACAATCTCTTCCATTCTCTGCAGCTTCGAAGCTTGGCCGATCCCACTTTTTCCAGGACTTCTAGGTTTAGAGGTGTTGGAGTGGAATCTCCAAGAAAGAGATCCAGTGCAATTTCAAAAGTGGAGGCTAGCGACATGACTGAGGTAGCCAACAAGTCATCCCAGGAACCTGTGGGCTCACTTAACAACCTGAGATTTTTTGCTTCGCTGGCTCGAAGCGGAAGTAGGGAAAACTCCCAATTCCGGACTGTTGTTGCTCCATCAGCTTGTCTTCAGAATGAGAACCTTTCCTCTCTCAATGACAAAGGGAGCATCTTCATTGTAAGTATTTAAGTTGTTTGATTTGTTACTACCCATTGTCTAAATTGAATGTAATTATACCCAGAAATTACATATTTGAAGAGCAAAACCAAAGAGCATACAGTGAGGGGAATTTATCAAAATCTGGAGTAGCTGCACATCGTAACCAATCGGCATCTCTTTAATTTTCAAACCTTAACCGAACAAACTAAAGAGAAGCTGATTGGTTGCAACGAGCAAATGCTCCAGATCTATCTGCTCCAGTTTTGATTAAATTCCCCCAATGTAATAAATCTGTATCTAGTTCATTGACTTTATTAACCAAATGATGTTACCTATTATATCTAGTAAGAATACTACAATAATGATTGTATTTTATTATGGAGTCCATCTGCTCACAGTAGGGTTAAAGGAATATCCTAGACTTCAATGGTACATAGGGCACAGATCAGTACATTGCAGTACCTTTTACTTTGTTCAGTAGCTTTTACATTTAAAGGACTTCTTCACTTTAAAAGGAAAAGTCTTTAAAGTTGCCTGCCTATTGTTCTGACCTTCTTACTTCAGTACTTTCCAACCTAATATGTCATGTGCACCAATGGGCACACCTTTCCTATTTATAATAAAATACTTAAATTTATATTAAGAAAATGAAATGGGGAAAAAGTGTAAAAGTCTACACAGGATGTTTAAACTCGTTTTATACATCCTTCAAGTTTTAAAATGAAAAGGCTGTTGGACTGCTTCTCCACGGGACTCTTCAGTTTCTAGGTGCTACTCACTGCGGGCTGCACGGTGTAGACCTAGCAGGAGCATGTATAGGTGGCAAGTAAAAGATTTTGAGGGAGTGCTACTGGCTGTTCCGTTGTAACAACAGACTTGCCGAGTATGTTTGCGACGTACTTCTTTTCCGGTGTTGCCAGGGATAGAATGGGGACCTGTGCCAAATGCAGGAAACAAAGTCCCGCAAACGTGCGGGAACGCGCATTCTCACGATGCACGTCCCCACTTTGCCCTGGTGTGGAACTCAGAGGCTGCTGTATAAACGTTTTGCCTAATGTAAAGCTGGGTGAATGCCATTCGCATGGCATTCCCTCCAATAGATGGAGACAAGAAGTTCCTATGCTCCATCTAGTGGCCAGAAAGCTGTGCAAACATCTTCTGAGCTGTACACTGGCCTGAATGTGACTGTACATCAGCACCTATGAGTTCTTTTTCCTAAAGCATATCTAAGCCTAAAAACAAAGTTGACCAGTCATTGGATGAAGTGCCGGCATTAGGGCTCTTATTTTCTGGCTTTTTCACTTTTTTTTTCACTGGGTAATCTTGCAAATAACCCGTTTGTGTCCGAAGGTGTCTGCCTCCATAGACACAACCCACTGAATGAGTATAGACATTTTTGCCATCCATACTGGACATCAAACACATCTACCTTTTGTTCATCTTAACTACATAGTATTGGATTAGCAGTTGAATCGAAAAGTCTAGGTTTTTTTTTTTATCCGTTCCGATCACAGGAGTTGACAAGGACACTTCTGGCAAGATCAACGGCTATTTTTTGGAAGTGCTCAAAATGTTCTTATCTAAGGACTGGTAAGCTACTATATTATATATTGATATCTTAGTTGCAGTAAGACATAGCAACTAATCGGAATCCATCTTGTACCATAACAGTTTCGCCTAACAGAGCCATGTGGTCAAGGAATGTAAAATTCTACATGGCTGTGTTTGACACTTGAGATTGATACTTAGGAGCTGAAAGAGAGCATAAGTAGCAGTGGAACAAGGAATTACTGTTGGATATCCGTATGTAAAGCTGAAAAAAGTAATTACAGTGGTAATTAGGAAACGGCGTAGAATTATAACAAATTTAATGTAAATCTTGAAAGCCTGATATTTACATAAGCCCAGTCATGACTGGTTCTCTTTAAAGAGAAACTAAAATAGGTTTGGGTACATTTTTAAAACAGGAGCTTCCTGCCTTTTTGGCTTCCTTTTGTGTGACCGTTGATGAGGGAGTTGCTGCTCTTACTTATTCTCTTCTAGATTTCAGGTTGAGCTATTGATCTGTATTGTTGCTTTAGAGAAGATGAAGGAAAACATGAAAAATGAGCCTTAAGCTGCTGGCTGGATAGAAGGCTACAATATTTATAAGCAATATTTCATATTTGACTAACATGTATTTTTTTATTCTTGGCTATTATAAAAAAAATAATTACTGTATTACCTTTTAAATATGTTGGCGAGCGTTTTGAGTTTCATGCAGTTTGCACCCTTATTTAATCATTAGGTAGATATTTCTACTTCTGTTTTACAGCTCAGTAAGTTTAGGATCACCAAGCATTAGCATAGACCTGATTAATTATGTTTGAAGTTTGACTTGGCTGCATTTAAATGGTGCCAATGTACTGTAAAATAAGTTCTCTGACTTTATTATTCATGCCCCAGGAAAAAAGTTTAAGACCCTTGAAATTAATATGACTTTATTGGTTGGAAAGCTGATTGCAAGTTCTTCCAGTTCCTTTTTCAGTTTGCCATAGCTTACGTATATTTTTGCCATTTAAATGTGTTTTTGATTTCTTCTTTCTCTAATATACATAAACTTCTTTTTTTGCAATTTTTCCTCAGACTTCGCATGGCCTTGGAGAGAGTGAGGCCAACGCAGACTTTGGAAAGAAAATGGGTAAGGGCTATGATTAATGCAACTCAGTCTTATGATGGATGATCCTATAATCTGCAGACATCAGGACCTGCTGGTCCAGGAACATTATACTACGCTACGGCTAGACAAAGCGCAGGGGCTCCCTGTAAAAAGTAATGACAGGTTGACAGGAGCTGCAGCTGTCCTCCACTATTTGCATGTATCAGATAATCACTGGATGTGCAATCCAGTGATTATATGTGGCTAGGGACAGATGACTGGCCGTGGACGCAATCTATCTGTGTTCAGGGCCATTTATCTGTCTCTAGCCACAGGTAACTGATACATATGTTCAATGCAGCCCCTGTCAGCCTTTTGTTGCTTTATACAGGCTGAGTAGCCACAGCTGTCTGGAACTTTCTGTAAATCCAGCCACAAGAGTCCTCCTGATTCTTGCCGCAAGAATCCACTGTCCATCCTGAAAAGCCCCATTCGAATGAATCCTTATTCTCATTATACATAGTTACATAGTATTTGAGGTTGAATAAAGACATTAGTCCATCAAGTCCAACCTATTAGGATCTCATTCTAGGAGTACCTGTACTCCTGTATATTACGGTCCCTTAAAAAATCGTCCATTATGTAATGAACTGGGGGGTTGTGCAGTTACTAAAGCTTCCAGGCAGTTCCCTTTCTGCGACCATCTACTGTCCTCCTGCTAAATCCTCAAAAGCATTTGTATTGGTTCTTTCTGTATAATTTTCCAAAAGGGTTTTAGCCTCAATATTTGTTTAACAATGATTGTATTTGTGCACATGGACTTATTCCTTCCCGAAGGTGCAATTACCGCTTTTTACACCTATAACCATCTATTTGTATGAATTGCCTTTTATAATGGGCTTCAGCATTTTGTTCAAATGCTAACCCCATGAGGCAAGTAGCCAATGCACCCTAAAAATTACAGCCGATTCTTAACGTTGAGGTTTTCTCTAGTCGTCAATGGAGTTGACTCCTAAACAACAACAAAAAATACATTTGTCCAACCAATCTAATAATTATATAATAACTATAATTATATATCTAAGGCCTGATATCTACAGTAAATATCTTTCGAGATTCCTGACCAGTTCCCGTTTCAGCTCAAACACATATCTCATGCTAACTCCGTGGCAATCCAACCCAGGGCTCCATTGTATCTACTCTGATGTGCTAAACGCTAAGCTGCAATTTTGCTTCTGCCCCCAAATTGGGGCTCGTTTTTAAAATTGCTGCTATTTATTTCACAGAAATTCCAGTTCTCTTTATTGCAGCACAATGCGAGAGCAAACAACTTGATAAGTGCAGCAATGATCTTTATCCTGAGAACTGCTCTGTTGTGTGTGTTCTGGAAGGGAGTTTATTTCTTTCATGGGTGCCACGGTGCTGTAAGTGCACTATAAAGATGTATTATTCTTATTCACAGTTGAAGCAACACATCTTTTCCCTCCTGTGAAGCCTGCCTTTCGCAATAAGAAGAAAACCACTAAGCACTGTTTCCTGTGTCGTAAGAGAACCAATTTGGCAACAAGCTTCGAGTGCAGGTGATCATTTACATTCAGACCATCCCTTGAAAACCTTAAAAAAAAAAATTAGAATCAGTAACACGGGGCAGGAACGTGCCTATGCTAGCTATATTGTAACAAACGGCTACAACAATGAAGACTGCACCATTAACCATTAACCTTCCTTATGTAGGTGTTGTTTATTTTTTGTAGCTGCCTCTTTGATTATTTATGCTGTTGCTAGATTTGCATGACATGTGTTCACATAAGTTGTACTCGTATAATATTTATCGTATAATATCTTTTTTTTTTTGTCTCGTTTGTCAATGGAAAGCTCCATCTCAGTGCTATGGGTGATTGGTGCTTGTTCCGATTCTTGCACTACCATTTAAGGATGTCTTGTAAACCTGGAACCCTTTAAAGGAGTTGTAAAGTCCCAGCATATACTGTCCTGTTATAACATTGGCTTTGTAATAGGAATACATTTTTATAGTTCTTTTAGATAATGCAATCAGAGCTTAGTTGAAAAAAAATCCCTTTTTATATAGCGAGTGCTGCCTTCTGTCTGCCCATCATTTTCAACAACTTCCTGGATTCCCAGTGTGCTTTGTGTCTCTTTTCCTGTTGCCTAATGCAATCTCAATTTCTCCATATCCCATAATGCATTGCTCCAGTAAGCAATGATGATTTTACATTGTTCAGACGTTGAGTTGTAGTTCAGGAGGCAGGCTCTGTGAGTTGTGACAGAAAAAGTGCCTATTCACAGGGCTGAAATTATGTCCGTGCATTAGGAAGTACAACCTAGGGGAATCTTCAATAAGTAGGTTTACAAACTTCTAGATCAATATGGTTATTAGGAGTGGGATCGAGCTTATGGAAATTCAATGTAGATATACATATTTTATTTTTAGTTTTTAACCATAGATACCCCTTAATAGATCACTTCATAAACTGCCCAGTTTTTATCTTCTACTAATTTTAGAGTTGGACTCCGGGCAACAAAACGTTAATGGAAGTATATTCCTCAATAGCCACAAAGGATGTAAATCCACTTTGTGAGCTTTTTTTACGCCTACTCAATACTATGCAGCCCAATATTTGAATTCAGTTTTGGCTAAGACTGGTATAGTGCAGTTCATGTTGCCTCGATATACTTTTCTGAGACTCCAGAGTGAGATCTCCTGCTCACTAGTTTGTGTGTTTTTTGCCCTGTCCATGATTTACCTTTTGACTTTAGGCTAAACAAAAGAGACAGAGGCCACACATGGTAGTGAATGGGACATTCATCTGGGATTTTTAGAGGGGAAAAACTTTTTAACCTTGCAAATGGATGGTTATTTCCAGCAGCAGCTGGAAGTGTGGTGGCTTCCTTCAAACCGGTCATGGGTACTAGGGCTGCAGCTAACTATTATTTTCATAATTGATTAGTTAGCCGATTATTAAGCGGTTAATCGGATTTAAAAAAAAGGCTCCAGTGATGGACTACTAGTTTGTATTGAGATTGTAGTCCATCACAGGAGCAAGCTTGGAGCGGTGGAAGTAAAAAAAAAATAAAAAAAAAAGTGTGGTGTAATATAGTACATTATACAGCAGCGCAATGCAGAATACCAGCAGCTATAGAGGAATACAACAAATCGCTGCAATAGTACATTATACTATAATGTTCTATTGCTGGGATTTGTAGTCCTCTGTAGCTGGCGTTATTCTGCGTTGCGCTGTAGAATTTATTATTGCTGGGATTTGTAATTCCTCTATAGCTGGTGGTATTCTGCAGTGCGCTGTATAATGATTATACGGCGCAACACAGAATACCAGCAGCTACAGGGGACTATTGCTGGGATTTGTAGTCCCCTGTAGCTGCTGATATTCTGCATTGCACTGCGTATAATGTATTCTTGCTGGGATCTGATGTATTCCTCTATAGCTGGTGTTATTGGGTATGATGCAGGAATAGAGAACGGGTATGATGGTGGGATGGGGTGCAGAGGATGGGTATGATGATGGAATGGAGAGGACGGGTATGATAGTGGAATGGAGTGCAGGGATGGAGAGGACGTGTATGATGGTTAAATGGAGTGCAGGGATGGAGAGGATGGGTATGATGGTGGAATGGGGGGCAGACATTGGGTATGATGGTGGAATGGGGTGCAGAGAGGATGGGTATGATGGTGGAATGGAGTGCAGGGATGGAGAGGATGGGTATGATGGTGGAATGGGGGGCAGACATTGGATATGATGGTGGAATGGGGTGCAGAGAGTGGACGGGTATGATGGTGGAATGGAGTGCAGGGATGGAGAGGATGGGTATGATGGTGGAATGGGGGGCAGACATTGGATATGATGGTGGAATTGGATATGATGGTGGAATGGGGTGCAGAGAGAGGACGGGTATGATGGTGGAATGGGGTGCAGAGGATGGGTATGATGAATGGAGAGGACAGTGTATGATGATGGTGGAATGGGGTGCAGAGGACGGTTATGATAATGATGATGGAATGGAGTGGATGGGTATGATGGTGGAATGAGGTGCAGGGATCGAGAGGATGGGTATGATGGTGTAATGGGTTGCAAAGGACGGGTATGATGGTGAAATGGAGTGCAGGAATGGAGAGGATGGGTGTGATGATGGGATGGGGTGCAGAGGACGGGTATGATGGAGGGAATGGGGTGCAGGGATGGAGAGGATGGGTATGATGGTGGGATGGGGTGCAGAGGATGGGTATGATGGTGGATTGGGGTGCACGGTGTCGGGTCCCAGGCTCCGGGGTGCTCGGGACACTTACTGTCTGAACAGTCCCTCCATGTCTTTCTGCTGAACGGTTCAGCCTGGATGCCAGCTCGTCCCCAGCCAAAGTCTCCGTCCCTCGTCGTGCTCGCATCCCCGGCACCCGTCATGTGATCGGCCCGGCTAGATGTAAGGAGCGACAGGATTGGAGGCTGAACCGCGGCGTGCGCGGCTTGTGTGTGGAGCCGCGAACAGGCAATGTAATAGATAGCCGACTAATCGACAATTGATTTTAATCGACTAAATCGACTCGTTGTTGCAGCTCTAATGGGTACCTTTTTTTTTTTTTTTTTTAAGTGTCTGTCTAAAACCTGCACAAGATCCATACTTCTGCTTTGCCTTCTAACATTGCCTTCTTTGTTTTTGGGTGGAGTTGACCTTTAAATATTCACAAATATGGGCAAAAAATGACTGCTTTGCTATTCTTTAATAATGGTGGACGCTTACTGTACACTACTGACCTATTTTCACACAGTAAATATATATTTCTTATTTTGTAGATGTGGAAATAACTTTTGTGCCACTCATCGATATGCAGAAACTCACAACTGCACATATGATTACAAGACTGCAGGAAGAAGACATTTGCAGGAAGCAAACCCTGTTGTAACGGCACCAAAACTCCCCAAAATCTAAACTGTGCACGCTGTGTAGCTCACTAACTACTCCCTCCGTCTGCTAGTCACATGATTATTTTACTTTCAATAAATTTTTATTGGTTTTGGTTACTGGTTTTATTATTCTTATCAACACACATTACATTAGTTGCCTACACCAGTACCAACCTCCATTCAGTCATAGGGGCTGAGTCTGCTTTGTTTATAGGCAGTGCCTTTTATGAATGAAACGATAGAATGACCACTTATCTGATGGCCACACATTTTTCAATGTAGCTAATATTTTATCTAGTTGTGGTGCCCAGAGATGGCCTGTTTTTATTTCCTGGTATCATCAAGACATGAATAGATAATATTTCCAGCGTCTGATAGTAACTTTTATACAAAAGTTATGACACTATATAAAGGTGAATAAAAAATGAGCTCCCAAAAAGGTAGTTGGATATAAATAACAAAACATATTGTAGAAAACGTTAGATGGAAAATAACCACCGGCGTTATAATCACCATACGGCAACTAGTTTTCGAAGGGGAGGATGTTTGGTAGAGAAGGCATCAAGATGACCTGGGGTTTTTTTTTTAACCTTCTGAAAGCCTGATTGTTGTATGAACCTTGTCATGGGTCAGGGTATAAACTGGAATCAGGTCTGTGGACCCTATCTACTACACTGGCAGGGACACTTAGAGAAAAGGGTGCAAGCAGTGTAGACTGACGACTACCAGAGCTGGAGTGCAAGCAGGGGAACTGAAGGAGGTGGTGGAAGACAGAATAGGCTGGTTGGGCAGGGTGTAGTAAAGGTAGGTGACATGGGGTCCCCCAGGATGTGGAATCTAAGGGCCAGCCAGTGTTCACCAGAGCTCCTGATGGTGGAGATGGGCTTGTCTGCATGTTGACCCCAGGTCACAATCCCTAGGTTAACCCAACTCGCCTCGGCCAAGAATGGTTGACAAGGTCAGGGACAGACAGATGACTAGGACCTCCAGGGGCAATCCAAAGGATAGGGACCGGCTGAAGACTGGAGTATCCAAAGGAGAGGTATAGACAGAATAATGGGATCACCAGGGACAAGTCAGAGCAGACTAAGGACAAAGATTTCAAGGTGAGCCTTCTCCCACTGACCATAAATGTAAGGGGCAGCCTTCTCCTACTCACTATTAATGAAAGGGAGGGAGGGTTCTCCCACTGACCACCAATCTAAGGGGGGTACTTCTCTAGTGACCACCATTGTAAGGGAGCACTACAATCCAGAACCCAAAAATATTCATATAAAAATGATTACAATACTTTAATCTAATACTGTACAAAATATAAAGAAAAATAAACCAATTACAGGTACCTTCGTGGCTGGTGTGAGGAAGACAAGAGAGGAGAATTATTGTGTAGGACGACTTTCACTAACGGAATTATTGCTATCTCTTGGCTCAATGGAATCTTTCATTTCGTGAAACCTTAAGCAAAGAATCTATCCAATGACACTTGCTGTTGCCTCCTTTTGAGGATTTCGCGGAAATGTGACATTGCATTGTTGTTAAACAGATTCATCGCTGGCACTGCTACAGCTTTATTTGGGTGGTGCTTTTCTACAAAATTTTTCTCGTATTGCAAGACATCGCTCGTATATCAAGGCAAAATATTTCAGAAATGTTTGTTTGTCTTGCGGAACACTCGCAAACCATGTTACTTGCAGAAAGATCACAAACAGATGAAACAAGCGCACAACTGGTTATAAATCCTGAGTGGAAGCGGGCTGAAAAAGTATAGCGTGCTAGCTCCTACCAACAGGGAGAGGACCCTGCAATTCAGTACATATATAAAAAAACACGAGTGAAGATCTTCACTTTGAGGCTTGACAAAGTGTCTGTGCCTCGAAACGCGAAAGAAGTGGTACATGCATGAATCCATAACCAGCCTTTATAGCAGGGAGCACAATGGGAAGGCTTACAACACTACAAAACACAAAAATTCCCCAGCCCCAACCTGCCAGCCAGCCTGCAACCAAACAAGTAGCCCTGTCAACAGTATGCGTTAAAATCAGAGGTTTTAGTTGCACAAACTTTTGGCCAAAAATATGTAGAAGCCACACTGCCGCGCCAAGGCACCTCTGCAAAGTGTGGTCCTAACTCTATGTATCTGAGTCTCCAAGTGTGAGCATATTAATATGCTGTATGCATATGGCTCCCAGACACGAATGGCATTTGGGAGCTCCCGAATGCAATTGGGGTCTGGGAGCCTCAGCTTTAGTATTATTATACACTGTATATGGCCCCCGTGTTGCAGTAACGAAAATTCGTGATAAGACCCATTCTGATGTATTAAACCGAAAAACACATCTGCTTGGCCAGAAAAGTCACATGTCCGATTCGGTGTCGTTTGTGAACGAAATTCGGACGGGATCCGAAATTCAGAAACGGAAATTCGGATTCAGACACATTTGGATCTGTCCAAATTTCAGAAAATTCTTTCGAATTTTGTTTTAGAACAAAACGAATCGCACATGTCTGACTACATTTGCTTCTTACTGTAATTAGCAAACCGTTAAGAAAAAACACAAACTTTGTTGTCTCTGGAAGGATCTTATTTAAACTTGCTGATGTTTAATGCAAATTTTATCTTTTTCCCCTCCCTGCCTTATCCCTGTTCTTCATGTTGCAGTAGAAATGCTGGCAATTTCAGTTTCTCATATCCCTGTTATCCCTTAGCTTAAAAGATTGTGCTCAGCAGGAACCCTACAACATATGTTTTACTACTGGCCACATCTAACAGGTCGAACCTCTGAAAGAGGTGAGTCGTTTTCTTTCCTAGTTGATTGCTATCATTGCGGCACGTGAACTTTTACTTTTCAAAAACTGAAAGAAGCCTGCTGGGAAGAGTTGGCAAAATCGCCAGTAGGGAGCAGTAAGCACAAATGAACAGATGATATATGGAGAAAAAAAAACTATAAAATATGGAGAACAAGTATTAAAGTTCCAGTTTGTAGATTGCTGTTGTACGTACTTATATATTGCAGCTTATAGCAAAATACTCTCCCTCTACATTTGTAAGCAAAGATTTCCTTCTGTGCAGAGAAAAGAGTGCCTATTTATGTGAAGTGTTTTTAGATCTTGCATGTACGCCCTATTTAGGATATTACTGTATACCCAGGTAAACCCCTGTGCCCAGTCTCACACCTGGACAATAAGATACATTTCTATTCTGAAATAATATGCAAGTTACAAATAGGTTAACCAGACTGAGAGGAGCAAGGAAGTAAAAGCCCTACTGCAATAACCCTTGCAAATAGATTTACGCTAAGGACACAGACTTTAGCAAAACACTTCAATAAAATAAGTAGGTTAGAACCTCTGTTTTCCTGTTCAAGTAGCCGTCTTTTCCTGTCTTGCTAGTGTATTCCCCATCACCTTTTGTGAGGTGTAAACTAGACATTAAGTGATTGCCAGGACTGTAGTCAGCCTGGCTGGATTATAGTGGCATTTATGTGGTTAATTCCCAGTGTCTGGCATTGACTACTCCCCTGGGTAGAGTGTGACTTTGCTGTATTGATGGACAGCCAATGAGAGGCACTGTGCGTATATGTACAGTACAGCAGCCAAACACTGGGTTTCTTTCAGCCAGTGGTGCATGCTGGAATAGGGCACATACAGAATAGGATAGAGGATAGGGTACTCAGACTAGTCAGGACTGGGTGCCGTCCAGCCAACCCCCAGGCTAGGTGGGCAGAGTGTGGGAAATGTTTCCCTGTGCCTCAATTATGGAGAAGGCCTGTGTTGTTGCCACAGAAGGAGAACCAGGAAAGATGGTGGCTACTGGAGGTGCCTAGAACATAGAGGTGCATGTGTGGTGTCTTTCCTGCTGAGGATCTGTGCTCATCCCCTATTCATCTGTTACTCCAATTACTATTCGATGTACCACAAGAGGATCTACACTGAGATGCTAAAAAGTTCTGGTGAGTCTGGAGTCTATGTCTGTTACACCCTGGATGTCTGGAATCCCTATACCCTCTCTCCCCAGTATGGAAATGTTAATAAAAGTTATTTAGCATTGCATTACTGGAGTGGATACCAGCTTTGTGGGCTAGTAGAAGAGGGCGGTTATTCTGGCGGCTCCTTAGAGGGTGGGCTCTACACTGTCACAGAGACAGGAAGTGAAATTCCCCAAACAAAGTTATGGACAATAAAAGAAACACCCGGCATTCCTGCTGCATGAATGCCAGAAAGCCCAGTGTGAACAGAGCCTTACTCTTAACACGTTCCTCAGTCTTCCATCTACTGTAGACTGAAGTGCTTGCTGAGTCCAAATGTACCATAGATCAGGGCTCAAAATTTCAACTCACCCCCTCGCAATTGGTGAGTGAAAATTGCGTGGGGGCGAGTGGAAAATCACTGGGGGGTGCTACCAGCGGGGGGAAACTGCCGCTGCTTCAGCAGTGGCGATCACCCGTTCAGTTCTCCCTCCCTTCTCTTCTCCTCCTCGGGTGATCGTCACTTCTGAGGCAGTGCAGCTGTCTTCACTCCGCCACCCCTGGCCACCGTCAGTTTCCTCCGCCCTTCTCAGCTGCCATAGGCTGGGAGGAAGACTGCAGAGAAACAATTGGCCGGCTGGCAGGACAGTGTGGGACCTGAAGAGAGGCTTCACCTCGGACATGGAGGATACATCGCTGTACACCTCTCCCCCACCACCACCACCGGCAAAGGAAGTGGGCACCTGAATCACATGAGCTATTTGCACTGTAAGTCCCTCTTTCTTTCTTCCTTACACCGCTGACCTCTACACTGTGCCTTATTACTGACCTTTATACTGCTTACCTCTGTATTGTGCGTTACATTACTGACCTCTGTACTCTGCGTTGCATTACTGACCTGTGTACTGTACGTCATACTGCTGACCTCTGTACTCTGCGACAGCTGAGTGATAAACAAAAAAGATACATTTTTGTTAATATTTAAGGTACTTGAATTCATTTTTAAAATTCAACTCTTGAGTTTAGTGTCACTTTAAGGCTGAGGTCCAAGGACAGTGTCAGCACCAATTCTGAGATGATTTGAGGATCTACAGCCGAGTGACGAGTCATACACAAGTCATTAACATATCTGCATGCATTCCGGAGAATTACAAAATGCAATTTGCTATAACCTATGGCTATTATAACTGAGGGTACAGAGCGGCAGACGTGCTGCAGAGAGCCATGGTATGAAGCAGCCATCACTAAATGGCGGACCGCAGTCCTGTGCACATATTCCTGTGCTTGATGATCTCTATTGGAGGGCCGGAAAAACATCACAGGCCTGATAGACCCCTGATGCCCACATAAAGAGAACCTGTCGCCTTCAAATACTGTCACATAGGGGCTTGTTCTCCCTTTTGTGATACGGTAGCAAAAATTAAGTGAAAAAGTGTGCATTGCAGTGCAGCTGCTGGTATGAAAATGGCAGACCATGGTACAGACAAAAACGGAGTGACCGTTCTGTCCGGACGCAATTCGGACCATGGCTTGATGAAAATGTTATTCATTGGACTACCTTGAATTTTAATTCACTACTGCTGGTATAAAACATTGGTAGGCAACCCTGACGCCCCAGGGGTGGTGGAACTACAGATCCCATGAGTAATTGCAGTACCCTGACAGCCAGAGGCATGCCTCTCAAAGGTAGAAGGATGATAGGATTTGTAGTTTCACCACAGCTGGAGTGCCTAGGTTGCCTACCCAACTTATAAAGCCATGCCACTCATAGTGAAGGGAGAGTGGCTTCACATGCTACTATCAGTACTCGAGATCGTAGCTTTACTGCAATGAAACCTGGAAGAGGAAAGAGAGAGAATGACATATATGAAATAGTTTTATGACACTTAATGCATCTGCCAAAAGAAGCCCTGGGCAATAAAGTTTTATGTCCTAACCCCAGCATTTTCATATATCTACTCACACTAACTGATAAAAAGATTGATACATTAGCCCCATAACATGCAATGATTTATAGAGGACCCAATTCTTCCATACAGCTTTGCCACAGAGCTATTATTCTATTTAAATGAATAGACATTTCCATATACTATTTGATCAGATAATCTACAAACGTATAGCAAAGCTCTTATGTGAGTTGATAGTGGGTGCATGAAACATTAAAGCAGAATTAGTAGCATGCCGTAGATAGCTATTATGTTCCATTTGATTTTAAATCACAATATAAAACACTCAGAAGCAACAGGAGCTCAACGCTTATTTGTCTGTAAACACTATAATTTTCAGCTTGATGTGCCCGAGTGTCTACTTCACAACACACTGCTCTTGTTAAAAATTGCTATGCTTCAAAAACATACTGCTTCCATTGCTGTGAGATACAGATCATTACTTTGGCAGGTACCAATTTCTACGCACTGGAGACTCTGATGTACTGTGACTTCAGAATGTTGGTTTTGGAATAGAAAGCTATGTACCAAAGGCATGACAGCTAACGTCATCTATATATTTCATAGACCTTGGAAATAATGCTTCAGAGTCAATATCAAAGCATGACAGCTAGCAGCCTGTGGTCTGATTATATATTTCAAAGACATCAGAAATGATGTGACAGAGATAAATGTTATTTATACATAATTAATGCTTTATCTTGCTGCTGTTCAACTAATATAAGTACTGCTGCTTCAAGACAGGTTCTCTTCCACTGAGTGGCATTTTGTAGCATGTTACCAGGAAACTTCCGGTCCTGTTTATCCAGGTCTAAATTTCCAGAGAAGCAATTAAAACCCAACTGAATTTTCACTTTCAGGGCCCATTCACACCACAGCATTGTATTAATCACATGATATGCTGCAATTAGCACTAGGTTCGTTGCCTTGCCATTTATTTGAACAGCACCCCAATGCACCTCCCACTCTCAGCAGCCATTCATTGCAGTGCAATCCACTGTACCACATATCCTGTACATTGTATGCAAGCACATTGAAGTGCCATTCAAATAAATGGCAACACAACGAACCTAGCGCATCATTGGAGGGACAGACAGGAGGGGACAGGCACAGTTGGCTGTGCCTATTTACAAGATGTATGCACAATCTCGTAAATACTGTACATCACATAGGTCATAATGCCACGAAATAAAGACTCGGCAAGGTGACCCAGTGTCACCTTGAGGAAGGGAAGGGACTCTAGGCAGCCCCAAAGCATTGGCATTATGTGTATACCAACAGTATGTGATGTATTTACAATAAACAAGATTATGTTTGCATCTTGAGTGCTGGTGACTTATCTTCTATTAGCCTTATTTTGCCGCAAACTCTTGTGACGTGTGGTGTCTGATCAGACCAAGGTCTAGATTTAGGCCTACTACATTATAAGTTGCATAGGTCATAATGATACTGCACCACAAACTATGTGTGTTGGTGGTCTCTAATAAATATTTGGGTAGGAGTAGTGTAAGTGGCTGACGTTGTTTAAGGGGCTTGCCCAATAGTGGGGGGCTTGTAAATTCTGCAAAATACGTCTTATTAAATGTTATTTTAGTGCGTTAGTTGTAATTTTAATAAGTCATAAATACCTACAGAAATGTGAAGCAAACTTCGTGATTTCTCTGCTGTTAAAAAAAACGCACCTGTAGATTTGAAAAAAATCTGTATGCTCTAAATATAAAAGACCTTTTTGTTTTTATGTTGAAGGTTCTTTTTCCAACTACCTTGCCTCTGATAAGGAAATTCAATTGTGGAAAGGATTCAGATCAGAGTGACATTCTGGGATGCAGAATGACTGTGGAGATTGTCACGCTTACATTTTGACCAGGCTGACCTGCTTTCTAGTGAAGAAAGAACTGAAACAGTCTGGCCAGCAGTTCTCTGGATCCATCCCTGAAATGTGCTGGGCAATGATACCAGCCCAGAACAACAGGTATACAGCTCAGTGTTCCAATGAGTTCAGAGTAGTGCTATTCTCATACTTGTATGCATTTTAGCATCAAAAGGCCCTTCACAAATTTAGTGACCGATAAATTTCAGGAGAATATAAGCGGGGACCATCTGCCATGGTGAATTGCTACCTATGAACAGTGATGCATGCAAAAGTGGGGCTCCACGTATCTGTATGAATGTAAATCCCTGGAGGTCCAGGGGTTTACGTCCACACACCAGCATACACGCTAGTACCGCTGTATACTTGTGTACAGTCACATACAGCCATTGGCTTCTATGGGAGGCTGTAGGTAGCATCTTTAGCTCCCTGGTGGAGGGTAAATACACCGGAATTTCTGCTGTACTGCATCAGCAGCCCCTGAGTATGACATTTATATTATACTCACTTAAAGAGCTATGTCAGAACACCAACTTATCCCGAAACCTCTTTATTCCAATACAGTGAAAAAGCATGGGTTGAAGACTGGGAGTGGATGCCACACAGACAAGGCTTACTGTTAGGATCCAGAGCGCCTCTAGGTGGCGCAGGAGCTGAGACCTGCAGCTTCAGTGCTCACCTGCGGGTGTTTCCCAGCTGCCAGTACTTAGCCATCACCTGGTGCTTCCTGGGAGGATATGTAAACCCTCCCTGCAGTCAGGATGATGGCTCAGTATCGTTTCTGTTTCCTGAAACTTGAACCCTGAGTCCCCAGTTCCGGTGAACCCTGCTTTCCGTCCAGAGTCCTGTTACCAGTCCTGTACCTTGTTTGTGTCCCGAGCCTGGTTACCCATTTGCAGTCCTAGATACCTCTTGTTGCCATTACCTGCCTTTCCTCCTGTTGCCATTACCTGCCTTTCCTCCTGTTGCCATTACCTGCTTGTCCTCTTGTTGCCATTACCTGCCTTTCCTCCTGTTGCCATTACCTGCTTGTAGTCTGGTTGATGTTACTTATTTATGTTTGCTTTTGGGTGTTGTTTAGTTTTATTAAATTATGTTTATTAAACTGTATATAATACATTCTGCCCTGTCCGGTGTGGTCATAAGTGTTTGGTCTGCCTGTGTGGGTACCTGCGCAGGTGTGGGGTCACCTGTGCCGGTATCCTTGACACTTACACATACAATATCTGATTTATAATTTAGCGATTACATTGTAGAAAAAAGAAACCCTAGTAACATAATATGAATTTCTTATTCAACAATAAATATCGGTAACCTACAACCTACATTTCTTTTTCCTTCTTCCCAAAACCTCAGATAATAATATCTAAGAGACTGTCGTTTCTTCTAATAAAATAGATCTGGCAGTTTTGGATTTAATCCCACATCTCAAAATTAAAAAGAAGGTGCCTTTCAGATAAACTATGTTGTAGACACAGTATCCAGCATCCCAAAAGATTTAATCAAATCTTTTAGTATCACATAATATATTGTACTATCATGGCATGCCTGAAGTTTTGGAGATCAGTGGTCCTTTGATATTGTCTTCCTTTGAACATTTTGAATGCTGGGGAATGAGATGTAGGGGTTGCATGAATATTAACATATAGAGAGGCATAAAATACACTAAGGAGGCGATTCCTTTAAATCTAGACTAGTGAATTACAATAAAGTGCTAACACTGTTTTACATAATAAAGTCATGCTTGCATACTGAAACAGGGCCATGAACTTTCTGCACTATGAATCACAGTCTGATCCAGGCTCTAAAATAGAAAATGAAAAGTTCAAGGCTTAAATCTTTAATGCAGATTTACTGCACACACGCTAACATTCTCCCTTGTCAGCACCAGTGTAAATACACAGTGTAACAATACACTCAGAGGCATGTGAAGTATTAGTCAAGCCTGGCCCTCATTGTTTGCTAGATGACACAGTCATATCAGGGCCACTTTAATAATAATGCAAGTATCATCAATCTGGGGCCCCAGTGTACCATAACATTTAAAGGGGAAACAATATCCATAGCTTGTATGCGGCTAGTATGCAAATTGAGTCAAAATGCTCTTTTATTATCTCTTAAAGGACAACTATTGTGAATATGTGACACTGAAACAACAGGCTTCTGTGTGGACATGATTATTTCACGCACACTCTGAAAGGGTGAATCATTTCATTGGCCTGTTTCCAAATTATACATAGTTAATGTCTGAGCTGTGTTTTTTTATTATATTTCACAGAAACCAGTTTGAGATGTTTCTAAAATGTTAGACTCTGCAAATTGTATCTCTTATTTCTGGTTTTGTCTTCTTGTTGTTTACTTTACAAATACCCCTCAAGGTTGTTTCATGATTCTTACTATCATGAGTAGTTTTGTATACGTGCATGGTTTTAATTGTTTTATGCTCTGCCATCCCCGTTTTAGTTTCACATATAACCTTTTATTTTAGCAATAAACCTTTGAATATAGAGTGAATACACAACTTGTGTGACTCTTTATTCCCAAGTACTTGTCTGAAGCTGACAGCACGATTGAGTCCCGGGAAACCTTAAAGAGAAAGTCCTACCAGGAGACTGAGGGTTCATGTCCGCTCAGTGTAACTTTCCTGAGGAACCCTAACACTCTCACCTTCACACACTGGTCTCTGCCTACTCCCCCCAAATAGAAAAAAAAATATTTTAAAGAGGTCCAAGTTAGAGATGCACCAATACAATTTTTTCCAGTCCAAGTACCGATACTTTTCCATAAGTATTCGCCGATACCAATTACCGATACCTTTTTTTTTGCGTCACGTGAACGTATTTCTAAAACAATACAGACTAATGATGTTAGGACAGTAATGGAGCTCTGCTTCGACCCTGGTAGTTCTGCCACTGGCTCTAAGCTATAGAGGACTACAAATCCAAGCAATTTATTATACAGCAATGCAGAATACCACCAGGATTAGAGGACTACAAATCCAAGCAATCCATTATACAGCAATGCAGAATACCACCAGAGATAGAGGACTATAAATCCCAGCAAAACATTATACAGCAATGCAGAATACTATCAGCTATAGAGGACTACAAATCCCAGCAATGCATTATAGTGTGTGTGTGTGTGTGTGTGTATGCGTGTGTGCGGGGGGTGCTGATTGTATTCTGCATAGCTGACTTTCATTATAACGTATTGCTGGGACTTGTAGTCCTGCATAGCTGGTGGTATTCTGCATTGATGTATGATGATTATACAGCAATACAGAATAGAACCAACTATGCAGGACTACAAGTCACAGCAATGCATTATATTTTTAAGTAGGGATACACCAGTGCCAATACTGGGCATTTTCACGAGTACTCACTCGTACCGATACTAAACGCAGATACCGATGTTCTGTCGAGAACGCCGACGTATTCGAATTTGCCGACCTCAGCATCTACGCTTGCGCACAGACCAATATTATGGAGGAAACCGGGATTTATTTACAAAGTATTTTGTTTAAATCGTTAATTGTGACTGTTAATAATATTCCATCCATTATTCACTGACATGGACGGTATATTATTAACGGCACAATTAACCATTACAAATGAATACTAATCCCCTCTGTATGCAAGCGCAGATACTGGGTCAGCGTTCTCGACAGAACACCGGCACTAAACATTTAAACAAGAGGCTGTCTGAGGTCCCGCGCTTGCTGGGGACCTCAGCAGCCTTCCTGTTAACCATGCGGTGCCATGGTGTCGTTTGGGGAGGGTGGTGTTTCTTGCACCGGGGCCCAGAAGGTTCTAGTTAAGCCTCTGGGGGGAACCCTATGCATTTATTTTTTTTTACTTGGGGGGGAGGGGGGCCCTCCTAACATTCCTACCAGACCTTAAGGGTTTGGTATAAATTGGGGGGGAACCTCACGCTTCTTTTTTCTCTTGTGCAGACTGTAAAAAAAGAAATTAACATGTCACTTTGCTGCAACAAAAATTCGTCCACAAACGAAATTTCGTACAGACTACCGCTAACGAATTTCGTCCAAATCCGAATTCTGAAACGAATTGCCTTTCGGACCCGAATCCCGAAATGAAAATAAACACATTTTTTGCCAGTGCACATGTCTATTAAAATCTGTTCATCCAGTCCTGAGATTTGATGGTTAGCCAGAGAGGAGACCTGACTTTACTGTATTTAGGATGCATTCACATCACAAAGCCAAGCTAAACTCACGGCCCCTAGTTTTGTTTCATTCCGAATGCAAACCTGGGCGCAATTTTGTGAATTTAGACATTCGGATGCATCCGAATGACCGAATTCCAATGAGGCCGAATGCAAACGAATCCGAATCTTTTAACGACATTTCAGATCTTCTGAATTTTGTTCCAAACGAAACTAAACTGGACACCACTTAAATAAAAGGTGTTTAAATAATGCCATCCTCCCAAGTCACAGATGTTTTTTTCTTTTCCATGTCTCTACCTGCAGCTGTGTGGACTCTAACAATGGCACATAATTGGGGGTCATACAATTTCCTTGGATCCGCAGCTATATTTACTCCCATGTATTTAAACGCTTCAGTGGGCCATTCAAATGGGAAGCTAGTCCTCAATGTCTCCCTGCACTATTTAAATAAAAAAAAAACTTTATTGAAATGTCACAAATGACACTTCATTCGGCTCTACAGCCACAGTGCGTTGCGATCGGGTGTGAACTGGTCCCATTGAAAGTATTGGGATTCTTTATATTAAACATTGCCGCACCTTGGGAAACACACAACCAAACGCTCAGGTGTGACTGGGTGCAGAAGGAGCAGCAGCACTCTGATGAGCTCATCCCTCTCCTCTTTTCTACTACCATATGTGCATGCAGGCCATCTGATTGGCTGTTAGTGCTGCCTCACTCTATACAAGGGGATTAGAAAGGGGATGATAACAGGTTTAATTCAGGTTTTTACATTTATTTTTTAACCACTTCCCGTCTGATGAACGCTGAAAGACGGCCAGGCGGGAGTCTTCTGGATCCTTCGTGACCTAGGACGCTTGTGCGCGCCCCCTGGTGCGCACGAGCTGGAAACTGCTAGAATTGTAAAAGGCCAGCGATGGCTGTTTACATACAAGCGGTCAGGCGTCTGTAAAGACACCCGATTGCTTGTATGCTGCATCTTTCTGGGCGCCCCCACTCCTTACCTCTCCTGTGGTCGCCGTTCCCGGGCGCCGCCGTCCCCCTGGTCCAGGACCGGCAGTGTGGCTCCCTGCACTGACAACGGAGGAAGTTCAGTACATGATCTCCCTCCGCTCCCCCCCCCCCCTCTTCGAATGCAGGAA
>NW_017307756.1:272252-280155 GCF_000935625.1 Nanorana parkeri
ATGTTCACGACATCACTTCCGCATTCCTCTGTCACGCTCCGGTACAGAAACCAGAGAGAAGCTGATGAAGCAGATCTGTGCTTCATCAGCTTCTCTGGGGTCCCTAGGTGACATTAGGGGTCTTAGAGACCCCCAATGTCTCCATAAAGGGGACCTGTCACTGTAATTTGATATCACATAGGGGGATTATTTTCCCCCTATGTGATAACAATAAAGTTAAGTGTAAAAAAATATTGCTCACAAAATAAATAAAATTTACACACACACAAAAAAAAACCTACAAAATGTTGTTAATGTCCCTCACCCGCACGTAGATGTGCAAAAATGCGTTAGGTGCGCCTACACGCAAAAACGACGATTGCACCAATTATACCACATGCTACATATCACCGAGAACGTCGCAGTGAGAGCAATAATTGTAGGGCCATCAATCACTGATAACACTAAACTGATGAGGGGTAAAATCTTTTAAAGCGTCGCCTATGGCCAATTTTGGCTATAGTAGTTTTTTTGCGATTTCGCGTGTCCGCGCAATTTTAAGGCTTCACATGTTTGGTGTCTATTTACCGACTTGACCCCGTCTTTTATATTTTACAAAAAAATTGGGTAATAATAAATGTTTCCAAACTTAATAAAGGGAAAACAGTTTTAAAAAAAATATTCAGTACTTTTTTGGTTGTATAGTAAAAAATAAAAATCCGTGGTGATTAAATACCACCAAAAGAAAGCTCTATTTGTCCCCAAAAAATGGTATAAAATTTGTTTCAGTACATCGTTGCATGACGAAATAAACGTCAGTCAAATACTGAAAAATGGCCTGGACAGGAAGGGGGTGTAAACACCCCGGTAAGCAAGTAGTTAATTATAAATGGTTAATAATAAATGCATTTATTGGTGTTTTTATTCATCTCCATACCAGCTTTTTCCCAACATGCTCTGAGGCTCAACAAACCTGATTATGATTCATGAATTATATTCTATATTTAATTATATCCGATGTATTATATTATGCTAGTCTTGGATTAGATTCCAGTCAATGGATAACCATAATCAGGACACTTCATCGCTACCACAATAAATGTTTCTATAGAGAAGCCCCCACAGCGCCCGCTACTGGCCGCCTCTGGCAAATGTGTGGAGGCGACCAGGCGAATGTCTGTGCATACAAGCACGCATCAGAATAAAAAGCTTCTCCCTGATTGGCCGCAGCGCCCAGCGTAGGCGTGGTGTAATGCGGAAGGGTTGGCGCTGGATGTCAATAGTCTGCTCTGCACTTCCCTGTACGAGGCTCGAACAGCTGATCGGCGGACTCCGCCGTCGGGACCTGTTTGTCTGGCTTGTCGTTGCGATCGCCTGACAGCGCTACTACGGATGGCATTAGAGACCAACTAACATCCAGCAGAAGAAAGTCTTATACAGGTCAGAACCTTCTGCATGTTTACTCTGAGGAACTACAACATCCAGCATGCCGGGACAAGGAATTCGCAGGGTTCCTTGGCTTGTGTTCTGCACCCTTTGAAGCTGTGCAATCCACATTGTATGTTTTACAAATGAGCAGCACTACACCTGTGCACAGGGAGCTGTACTACCAGTACTTTTCCTGTACACAGGTGAGCTGTCATACCTGGGCTCTGTCCTTTAAGAAAACAGAGGTCTGGGGGCTGCCATTGCTGGCCTCCTGACATTGCTGCTTGCTTGGCTATCCTTGGCTTCAAACACTGAGCTAGATCAAGCAGGTCCAAGAAGAAGTCAGAGAGAAGTTAAAACTCCTGATCTGATCTGTGTAAAGTTTACAGGTCAGTGATTGTGAAAGAACTGAAGCTGCAGGATCAGCATGACAGCCGGGACGCTAGAATTTTCAGGAGGACAGGCAGCCATCACATTTTCAGCACAACTCTATGGTAACCTGAAACTGAACTCCAGGGAATATAAAGTTACCCTTGCAGGGGGTCTGCCTCTGCACTGCAAGGGTTAACTGCTCCTTTTACCTGGGAGAGGTTGAAGCCGGTTAGATTTTTATGTTCAGCTTTTGGGCTTTGGAGAAAAAAAAATCTTTTCACACTAAACAGTGCTGATGGAGGAATCTCCTGCTGCGGCTATTGTATTCTGACCTGTTGGCTGTCAGAATACCTAACCAGTATCTGCATGTGATTGGATGGAGCCAATGTACGCCCGACAGACTTCTGCTGGGCTCCTTTGATTTCTGAAGCAAAGCATGTCGGCAGAAGTCGGCAGACAGGGCCACCCACTGAGAAATTCCTCCACTTCCTGACCAATCGCAGCTCTCTGATGTCGGCCTGTACAATTTGTATGGAAGGTTACACCAACAACCAGGACAGCGGAGGAGACCATCGGCTGCCCAAGCGTAGATTAAGTTAACTATATAACTCTTGTTAATCATCCCTTAGCTAAAACCAGGAGTTAACCCTTGCAGTGCAGAGGGAGACCCACTTAAGGGTAAACATTTATATTCCTCACCAGGAATGTTTACATTGTGTTGTGCAGTGTGTTTATAGCACTCTGTTATATGAGGGTATGTGCGTTGTCAGACTGTGTAAGCTTACAAGAAGGAGCCAACCCCTGTAAGAAAGGTGCAATGTGTACACTGAATAAATATCCGCAGCAGTTTAATCCTACACCGTGCCTGGACTTGTGGGATTTACATATGACAGTGTCCTGCTATACGTAGCAACTACTCAGAGTCTGCCTTTTAACGTGGGAGGACACTTCTAAGTTGATTTTCTTTGTCATAAGCATTAAAAAGTGTTCTTGTTTAACACTTTTGATACTGAAGGTGACGCTAAACTCAGCAGTTAAATCTTAAGGGAGAACTATGAGCTGAGTGATGGTCACTCAACCTCATAGTTCGAGCCGACGTGTGACAATGAAACTGCCGCACGTCGGCTCAATAGATTGGGAAGTGAGCGAACACATACCGTCGCTCGCTCACTTCTCGATCATGTCCCAGCAGAGAGTCGTGACTGTCACTCAGGGCTACTTGCAGAGGTTCCACGCTCCGATCCTCCAGCGCTGACGGACGGGAGAGGGGGCGGGTACAGCTGGCTCTGCCTCTAGATAGGCAGAGCCAGCTGTCAATCACGCAGCTGGGTGGATCTCGACAGTAATGTCAGGATCCGTCCCGGCTGTGGCGGTCTCAGTATACCGCGAGCTGTAGCTCGTGATACGCAGGGTTCCTTGGCTTGTGTTCTGCACCCTTTGAAGCTGTGCAATCCACATTGTATGTTTTACAAATGAGCAGCACTACACCTGTGCACAGGGAGCTGTACTACCAGTACTTTTCCTGTACACAGGTGAGCTGTCATACCTGGGCTCTGTCCTTTAAGAAAACAGAGGTCTGGGGGCTGCCATTGCTGGCCTCCTGACATTGCTGCTTGCTTGGCTATCCTTGGCTTCAAACACTGAGCTAGATCAAGCAGGTCCAAGAAGAAGTCAGAGAGAAGTTAAAACTCCTGATCTGATCTGTGTAAAGTTTACAGGTCAGTGATTGTGAAAGAACTGAAGCTGCAGGATCAGCATGACAGCCGGGACGCTAGAATTTTCAGGAGGACAGGCAGCCATCACATTTTCAGCACAACTCTATGGTAACCTGAAACTGAACTCCAGGGAATATAAAGTTACCCTTGCAGGGGGTCTGCCTCTGCACTGCAAGGGTTAACTGCTCCTTTTACCTGGGAGAGGTTGAAGCCGGTTAGATTTTTATGTTCAGCTTTTGGGCTTTGGAGAAAAAAAAATCTTTTCACACTAAACAGTGCTGATGGAGGAATCTCCTGCTGCGGCTATTGTATTCTGACCTGTTGGCTGTCAGAATACCTAACCAGTATCTGCATGTGATTGGATGGAGCCAATGTACGCCCGACAGACTTCTGCTGGGCTCCTTTGATTTCTGAAGCAAAGCATGTCGGCAGAAGTCGGCAGACAGGGCCACCCACTGAGAAATTCCTCCACTTCCCGACCAATCGCAGCTCTCTGATGTCGGCCTGTACAATTTGTATGGAAGGTTACACCAACAACCAGGACAGCGGAGGAGACCATCGGCTGCCCAAGCGTAGATTAAGTTAACTATATAACTCTTGTTAATCATCCCTTAGCTAAAACCAGGAGTTAACCCTTGCAGTGCAGAGGGAGACCCACTTAAGGGTAAACATTTATATTCCTCACCAGGAATGTTTACATTGTGTTGTGCAGTGTGTTTATAGCACTCTGTTATATGAGGGTATGTGCGTTGTCAGACTGTGTAAGCTTACAAGAAGGAGCCAACCCCTGTAAGAAAGGTGCAATGTGTACACTGAATAAATATCCGCAGCAGTTTAATCCTACACCGTGCCTGGACTTGTGGGATTTACATATGACAGTGTCCTGCTATACGTAGCAACTACTCAGAGTCTGCCTTTTAACGTGGGAGGACACTTCTAAGTTGATTTTCTTTGTCATAAGCATTAAAAAGTGTTCTTGTTTAACACTTTTGATACTGAAGGTGACGCTAAACTCAGCAGTTAAATCTTAAGGGAGAACTATGAGCTGAGTGATGGTCACTCAACCTCATAGTTCGAGCCGACGTGTGACAATGAAACTGCCGCACGTCGGCTCAATAGATTGGGAAGTGAGCGAACACATACCGTCGCTCGCTCACTTCTCGATCATGTCCCAGCAGAGAGTCGTGACTGTCACTCAGGGCTACTTGCAGAGGTTCCACGCTCCGATCCTCCAGCGCTGACGGACGGGAGAGGGGGCGGGTACAGCTGGCTCTGCCTCTAGATAGGCAGAGCCAGCTGTCAATCACGCAGCTGGGTGGATCTCGACAGTAATGTCAGGATCCGTCCCGGCTGTGGCGGTCTCAGTATACCGCGAGCTGTAGCTCGTGATATACTGAGCTTTGGGTCACAGGAGGACGCTAGTTTATGTCCTCCCGTGACCCTTAGGAGAACTATGGGGGAAAAACACTTACCCCATAGTTCTCCTTTTTTAAAATGCATTCAAGTACCTGAACTATTAACAAAAATGTATTTTATTTGTGTGTCACTCAGCTGTAGATCCTCAAATCATCTCTGAATTGCTGCTGACACTGTCCTTCCTTCTGGAGGGTGGCTACTTTTGTTCCTCATGGTCCCTGTGTGTGTTGTAGAGTAGTCACCGCTCCAAGCTCATTCCTGAGATGGACTACAATCTCATGTTTAGTTTACTCATTTGTATTGAGATTGTAGTTCATTCATCATGGGAGTGAGCTTGGACCAGTGGCTACTTTACAACACACACAAGTTTTATTACATTTATGTAAATAAATGTTCATAATATTTAATGTTGGTATCTGGTTGACCCTTGAGTGGTACCTTTAAAAGTCCAATTCTTGCTTTCAGGGTATTGGATTCTGTAATCCAGCGTTTCTCAACCTGTTTTCAGTCACGGCACCCTTTTAAAAGTATACAAAATTTCAAGAAAATAGGATACATTTGTATTCATCATTGAGGTACTTAAATGTAGAAGAAAGTCATTGATGCAGACCACGTATTGTGGCAGATTTGCATGACCGGTTTAAATATGGGAATATTACTAATAGTAGGGGGATAGAGCCTCAGAATAAATAGCGGAAGCCAGAAGGCACCCGGTTGAGAAATGCTGTTGTAAACACCATGCAACCAAAGTGTGCAGATCAGGCTTACTTAACAAAACTTTAAATAGGCAAGGATATAATTACCCATTGCAACCAATCTACATCTTGAATTTCTCAATGTAATAACATGATTTTTGATTGGTATGTTGAGGATTATAGCACATGGTTGCTCTTCACAAATTGTAATGTCGTAAGAAAGAAGGTATCTATTTCCCATTAGTGTGACGTCACACAGTGTGTATGGGTGGTATAGGTTCCTAACGTGGTAATAGGTATTTTTGATACCGTGTTGCTGCGAGTACCTAATGAATAGGAACCTGGAGTTTAGCATTGCATGCGGAACAGAAATATTTTATAGCCTTGGATTTCATGACTCACATTTCTTGAATGGTTCTACCAGATAAGAAGAAAAATGCCTGGTGCATCATAAGCTGATTGCTCTTATCTGTGCCTTATCACCCCACTCCTGGCATCCAACTCAAGACTGCCCTGAAATTCCTATGCAAGTTTCCACTGGCACAGGGCTAGATAAACCTTCCTGCCACATCTATTACTCTACTTGATCCTGGTGATTTGGGCTCTCACAGCATTTTGGGAAGCATCAACAGCATTAAAAAAAGCATCAACCTCAAAAAAGAGAAGTGTGCCAGAATATAATGCACAGCAGCTTTGTTTACCTGCCAGCCCTGCCAGTATGTTGGACTGGCGGCCCAAAGTGATACTTGGAATATAAACACCTATTGATTCTACGTGCATAATTGACCTTTGTGATTTTATAACTACAACATTGTTCTTAGGAACCGCCATTTTTAAAATTAAACATTATTAAGCAATAGGGTGATAAACAATTCCTAACCGTCTTTGGGTTCACTTTCATGTACAATAGTTGCTGGTTGAATTCCTTTACAGCTGACCTAAACTTGAGTTATGTCCACCTTAAGACATTCTAAATGTGGGCATCAGTCTTTAAAAGTGCAGTGTGTACAGAAAGTTTTTGGCAATCTTCAAGCATGATGGGTACAATACCCATCATGGGAATTCAGGGTACCATTTTAAATGGTCTCTCATTAAGAACTGGGTTTAATGGAAATTGGAACTGAAAGGTGCTTAAAGACTTCAAGAAAGCTGGTCAAAGCTTGATTAAAGCTTTGCAGATGCTTTGTAAAAGCTAGACACATAACTCTTATAGAATCTAAAACTTGCAAATACAAGGCAGGTATTTAGGAAGGTGAGATAAACACGACAAAGTCATCTGTGAACTGTAAATAACAGGTCTTGTGGCATTCTGCTTCCAAACCAAATGACCTGAAGCCAGAAGGTTTGGTCATGTGACCAACAACCGCTCTAGATGACAGCATTCTAATGCCAAGCTCCCGTCTCTCCAGATTATGTGACCTGGAACTGGACCATAGCAGGGCCTGATGTTGAACGCTCCAGTGGTGGTCCTTCCTCTACAATGCCTTTCTAATTTGTGAATCATCTGTTAAAGATGACATTACTCCAGTGTTCAGAACTGCTTTATCGACTTTATTGCTGTGAGTGTTGAAGCACCAGCCATGCTGCTAAACTTGTGAACTCCCTAAAGTGTTGCACAGATGCGTGGCACTTCCTTTTAAATAAATTATTCAAGTGATTTTATTATGTCACAAAGTTCCAAGGTTAAAGATTAGAAGTACTCTATTGCTACATAAACCTTTCCAGTAAAGGAATCCTGTAAGGATATGGGAGCTGCTTTTCCTGGCTTGTTTTGTGCAAGGTGCATGATCCCGGACTGTCACCTTTGTCCTCCTTCTCCCCTTGGTAGGTTGCTGACCTAGAACAAGCATACATATGCCCGATGTCAGGACAGGTGTAATGTATGTGTTTGTTTGTATAGAGGGATAGTGATTTACTATGATGTGAAGGATCGGCATGATGGTCCTGGTGCAAACACCTTAAAACAGGTCAGCAATGGCTGCTCCCATATATCTATCCTGACAGGTTCCTTCAAAGTTATTCAGGAGACAGTCTACCAGCATGTCTCATTCCATGCTGCCATTTGTCATGTGCTGCCATCTTTCTCTTAAAGGTGTCTGTTCTTTTTTCTGTGTAAGTTTTATACGGTATTTATAGAGTAAGATGGATACATATTACAAAGCAATTCTAGACAATTACAGGTGAAACTCGAATAATTAGAATATCGTGCAAAGTTCATTTATTTCACTAATGCAACTTAAAAGGTGAAACTAATATATGAGATAGACTCATTACATGCAAAGCAAGATAATTCAAGCC
>NW_017307756.1:281883-374262 GCF_000935625.1 Nanorana parkeri
CCCTTTTTAGAGCAGCGTTCCCTCTTTATATCAGAAGTCCCATTACCATCAGTTTTCATTCCTCTCTTCACATCAGAATCCTATCGTCACAAAATTGTAAGGCACCCCTGCGGAAGCCAGAAGGCACCCGGTTGAGAAATGCTGTTGTAAACACCATGCAACCAAAGTGTGCAGATCAGGCTTACTTAACAAAACTTTAAATAGGCAAGGATATAATTACCCATTGCAACCAATCTACATCTTGAATTTCTCAATGTAATAACATGATTTTTGATTGGTATGTTGAGGATTATAGCACATGGTTGCTCTTCACAAATTGTAATGTCGTAAGAAAGAAGGTATCTATTTCCCATTAGTGTGACGTCACACAGTGTGTATGGGTGGTATAGGTTCCTAACGTGGTAATAGGTATTTTTGATACCGTGTTGCTGCGAGTACCTAATGAATAGGAACCTGGAGTTTAGCATTGCATGCGGAACAGAAATATTTTATAGCCTTGGATTTCATGACTCACATTTCTTGAATGGTTCTACCAGATAAGAAGAAAAATGCCTGGTGCATCATAAGCTGATTGCTCTTATCTGTGCCTTATCACCCCACTCCTGGCATCCAACTCAAGACTGCCCTGAAATTCCTATGCAAGTTTCCACTGGCACAGGGCTAGATAAACCTTCCTGCCACATCTATTACTCTACTTGATCCTGGTGATTTGGGCTCTCACAGCATTTTGGGAAGCATCAACAGCATTAAAAAAAGCATCAACCTCAAAAAAGAGAAGTGTGCCAGAATATAATGCACAGCAGCTTTGTTTACCTGCCAGCCCTGCCAGTATGTTGGACTGGCGGCCCAAAGTGATACTTGGAATATAAACACCTATTGATTCTACGTGCATAATTGACCTTTGTGATTTTATAACTACAACATTGTTCTTAGGAACCGCCATTTTTAAAATTAAACATTATTAAGCAATAGGGTGATAAACAATTCCTAACCGTCTTTGGGTTCACTTTCATGTACAATAGTTGCTGGTTGAATTCCTTTACAGCTGACCTAAACTTGAGTTATGTCCACCTTAAGACATTCTAAATGTGGGCATCAGTCTTTAAAAGTGCAGTGTGTACAGAAAGTTTTTGGCAATCTTCAAGCATGATGGGTACAATACCCATCATGGGAATTCAGGGTACCATTTTAAATGGTCTCTCATTAAGAACTGGGTTTAATGGAAATTGGAACTGAAAGGTGCTTAAAGACTTCAAGAAAGCTGGTCAAAGCTTGATTAAAGCTTTGCAGATGCTTTGTAAAAGCTAGACACATAACTCTTATAGAATCTAAAACTTGCAAATACAAGGCAGGTATTTAGGAAGGTGAGATAAACACGACAAAGTCATCTGTGAACTGTAAATAACAGGTCTTGTGGCATTCTGCTTCCAAACCAAATGACCTGAAGCCAGAAGGTTTGGTCATGTGACCAACAACCGCTCTAGATGACAGCATTCTAATGCCAAGCTCCCGTCTCTCCAGATTATGTGACCTGGAACTGGACCATAGCAGGGCCTGATGTTGAACGCTCCAGTGGTGGTCCTTCCTCTACAATGCCTTTCTAATTTGTGAATCATCTGTTAAAGATGACATTACTCCAGTGTTCAGAACTGCTTTATCGACTTTATTGCTGTGAGTGTTGAAGCACCAGCCATGCTGCTAAACTTGTGAACTCCCTAAAGTGTTGCACAGATGCGTGGCACTTCCTTTTAAATAAATTATTCAAGTGATTTTATTATGTCACAAAGTTCCAAGGTTAAAGATTAGAAGTACTCTATTGCTACATAAACCTTTCCAGTAAAGGAATCCTGTAAGGATATGGGAGCTGCTTTTCCTGGCTTGTTTTGTGCAAGGTGCATGATCCCGGACTGTCACCTTTGTCCTCCTTCTCCCCTTGGTAGGTTGCTGACCTAGAACAAGCATACATATGCCCGATGTCAGGACAGGTGTAATGTATGTGTTTGTTTGTATAGAGGGATAGTGATTTACTATGATGTGAAGGATCGGCATGATGGTCCTGGTGCAAACACCTTAAAACAGGTCAGCAATGGCTGCTCCCATATATCTATCCTGACAGGTTCCTTCAAAGTTATTCAGGAGACAGTCTACCAGCATGTCTCATTCCATGCTGCCATTTGTCATGTGCTGCCATCTTTCTCTTAAAGGTGTCTGTTCTTTTTTCTGTGTAAGTTTTATACGGTATTTATAGAGTAAGATGGATACATATTACAAAGCAATTCTAGACAATTACAGGTGAAACTCGAATAATTAGAATATCGTGCAAAGTTCATTTATTTCACTAATGCAACTTAAAAGGTGAAACTAATATATGAGATAGACTCATTACATGCAAAGCAAGATAATTCAAGCCGTAATTTGTCATAATTGTGATGATTATGGCTTACAGCTCATGAAAACCCCAAATCCACAACCTCAAAAAAGTAGATTATTACATGCAATCAATAAAACAAGGATTGTACATAGAACAATATCAGACCTCTGAAAAGTACAAGCATGCATATGTACTCAGTACTTGGTTTGGGCCCCTTTTGCAGCACTTACTGCAATTACTTTTGCACGATATTCTAATTATTCGAGTTTCACCTGTATACTTGGACACATTTAAATTTGACTTGTAGGGAACTTTAAAGTGTATCTTTAGGCAAAGCTTTTTTTATGAAATAGTTTTGCATAAAATGTGGGAAGAATTAGACTCTGTGCCAGGGTTTTATTGCTGTATGTGTCCTCACTTGGAAGCATCACTCCTCTATTGTCCAGGTGATGGGAAAATCCAAAATGTTAGCGTTGTCCCCAGAACAAGATGTAAGAGGAAGTCTTCCAATGGAGACAACTCTCTGAGAATGGAATTCCACTCACGTTTGGAGATTTCCTCTCACTTCCTGTTGCATCTCTGGGGCAGGGAAATCTAGTTTTCAACCTCTGTTTTTATTGCTGTGTCCCTGCTAAGAAGAATTGCCTTCGCTTCCTATCTTGCTGATATAATATTACACACCCTGACGCACAGGGTATCACCAGAACAGGACACACAGCAAAAAATGTTTTTATTGCTGTTAATGTCTCCAAAGAGATTTCCCTTTAAAAAAAAACAAAAAAAAAAACAATTAAGTAATTATGTCTGAATCAGTAATTCAGAGTTGATTTTAATCACATCAGCTATATAATGACTTTTCCATAAGAAATTATACTAACGTTGTGGTCAAAAGCTAATTGCATTATAGATAATTTGTGGCTGCAAATATAGCACACAACTAGTATCAGCTTCCTGCATGCTGTTATCACTGTATGTACATATTAAGTAACACTGAATTTACACTAATGGTGGAAAAGTGTTGAACTCTTTGATGGGTAAACTAAGAATATCATTGCACAAAGAAACCCTTGCATAAGATGCTCTTGGCTACACAGGAACAGTTCACATGAAATTCAGATGTGTTATTGTTAAGAGGAACCAAATGTGTGTGTGTTGTGCTTGCTGCATAGTCATATTCCTGTGGCCACAATGGAGAATCATTTCACTTCCTTTTGTGAACTCCCCTTATTCGTTCGGTACGTGGCATCCTCTTTTTTTTTTTTTTTTTTTCTCCCAGGCAGGGGGCCAGAATCAATATAGTTCTCACTTGTGATAAATATTTCCTGTTATGTTATAGCTGGAATTCGTTTTCATAGTAATCTCCTGTGCTGGGAGACTCAAGTGTCGTGATTTTGGGATTCCTGATCATTACAAAAGATGTTTGCTTTTTTTAGACCAGTGTTTCTCAACCTTCTTTAAGTCAGGACACCCTTTAAAGTATGCAAAATCTGAGAGTACCCTGGTCTAAATAGTAAAAAATGTAATAATCTAAAAAAATTATGTGTGTTGTCCCCCAAAATCTATGCCAGACTCTTATCCTACATAGGGTTCTGGTATGGATTTTAACTGGGGACCCCATGCAAAAAAAGAGAGCTGTAGAGTCCCCCCCCCCCCCCTTTTCACATGAACAGCTCCCTTCCCATTAGGAGCCCCTTCCCATCAGCAACCCCTGCTTCCCATTATGAGCCCACTTCCTAGATAGGGGTCTGGTATGGTTTTTACAAAGGGACCCCATAGAAAAAAACAAAAAGACGTGGGGTTCCTACCCCATTCACATGAAACTCCCCCTTCCCATCAGCAACCCCTCTTTCCCATCACGAGCTGCCTTTCCATCGTGAGCGCTCTTAACATCAGGAGCCCCCTTCACATCAGAGTTCTACTTCATAATAAATAAGTAAATAATAATCTCTGCTGAAAATACATACAGTATCGTATATACTTTTGGAAAAATGCTCTCTCACGTTGGGTTCGGTGGGGAAGTGTCCCCTTGCATTGCTGTTCAGTGTGGGCGTGACCTCTTACTTTGGCTGTTGTTAGAAAATCCTGCCCCTAGGAGTGTAGGTGGCTCAATCTGCTCAAGGGTTAATTAACCACTAGCAACTTTTGAAGGACCCCTGGTAGAGAAAGGCTGGATTAGAGAGCTGGGAGCTTACCAAGGAACCACTAGATTTTACTTGAGAAACAGTAATGGTAACCATGAATTAGCTGAGTGATCATCTTGGCTAGCAGATGCGTGTATCTTTAGAATGGCTTGCCAAATTGGCAAATGCCCAGGCAGTTAAAATTGTAAACCATATATACAGTTGAACTGTGTATTAAGGCATAATCATAATTAAGCTGTTTTTCCTGGTGGTTCACTTTAAATACCAGTTGGGCTCAGTACAAAAAGAAAGAAAGCTTTTGTTTGGACTTCTACTCCTTATTAATAGGCTCAACCTTAGTGTCTCTTAGGGTCGACATTAGCCAAATGGTCTAGTTTTGCTCATCTGTTGCTAATGGGCAATGGCATTAAAATCTATGCAGATGGCTTATGTTCCTAAATAGAATCTTCTCTATCTAAGCCATAACTGTTGAATGGAGAAAAAACATCCTCTGTTCTTGGAGAGTACACGGATGAAGGTTGTTGATTTGACTTGTGCATGATATTTTGAGCTATGATATGATGTTATAGTTGTTTCACAGTTCTGGATTTATTACATTCAGTATTATTTAAAGGGCAGCTTAACTTTGTGAAGGTGCATCCCACATTGCAAAAAAGCTCACTCTGGAAATCTTTACTATCTGCATTGGCACCTTTTAAAAAAAAATCCTTGCCAGACCCTGTGCTTACCGGGCTTTACTAATTGCGTCCCCAGCCATTCAGAGAAGTACAGGCCAAGACACAGGAATAAATGGCCCCAAGGTGTGTGAATACGCAGTATGCTTAGGATGTGGCCAGGACTTTTTATTTTCCTGCAAAAGCAGTGTGGTAATGTGCAGGGTTGGACATTTAAGATCTCCGGGGGGAAGGGGTTTAAAGTACATGGGTGTTTCTCCCATGCACTGCTATGGTGTACCAGTTCAGTTCATTCCCATTTATTGGTAATCTGATGATCTGAGAGCTGTAGGAGAGGAAATCTGTTCCCAAATCAAGGAGATAAAGTTATACCGCACAGGCAACGTGCTCCCAGTTACCCCATGAGGAGCTCTCTGAATTCTGGCTGTAGTGTATTACAGAGAACTCATATTAAAGTAAGTTGAGTGACCTTTCTGATTTTAGCATAGTTGTAGTGTTTGCCAAGTGGTTGTACTACCCCCACACCCCCATTTAAATAAATAAAATTGAATGCCACCCCAGACCCGAGGTTCATCCCAGACCCGTTTTCAGCTGCCTCGACCTCCACTGCTCTGGTCAGTGTTTTGAAGCATGTGTGTAGCTGGTTGGCTCTACTGCAGAGCACAGATGTGACTGGGCTATAGAGATGAAAAGGAAAGCCGTCTACACACACACACACAACATATGTATGGCATTTTATCTAATGATCGCAACATTTTGCAAATTATAATTACCTCCAGCTTTGGTTCTGAGTTATTAATATTAATATATCATGTATGCCAACTGACCTATTATTGAAGCAGCACAAACAACTTTGTGCAGTTTACGTTAAATTAATTTCTGACATTTGTTTCCAGCTTTAAAATAAATGGTCGATGTTGCTCATTAGATAAGCTTGCCTTGTGAAGGATGATGTTAGCGGTGAGGGTAACACCATCAGATTGGGGAATTAGCGCTTTGCTGGCAGGAGGAATATATTCAACACTCTCTGCCAGAAGTCTAGTCCTGTGATAATTTAGACTTTTAGTCAACTGGAATAAACAAATTTGTGTTGCTATAGCAACAGAGTTCGCAAGAACATTCATTCGGTAATAAAAATAGAATACCAGATCTATGGTCTTGTTTATTTTTTAATAAATCAAGTGGACATTAGCCTGTACGGACCAGGTCTTTATGGAAGGATCCATGCTAATATAAGAAATGTAGTGGGACATATTATTAAAAAGGGTAGCAAGAAATATATGTTGTGGCTTTCTGCTGTCAGATACAAGCTTTAACCCCTTCATGACTGAGGCCCTTTTTTCAATTTTTGCACCCATGTTATATTCCACATTTTAGGCCTGAAAATGACGTAAAACCCCCAACATTATATATTTTCTGAATGCCAAGACCCTATAGAATAAAATGGTGGTAGTTGAAAATTTTTATGTTGCGCAGGTCACTCACGCAGCTGGGTGGATCCAGACATAATTGTCGGGATCCGTAATGGCTGCGGCGTCTCAGTATACCGCTATACTGAGCTTTGGGTGACGGGAGGACGCTAGTTTGTGTCCTCCTGTTACCCTTAGGGGAACTATGCGGAAAAGCCCTAACCCCATAGTTCTCCTTTAATTTTCTTGCCTGTACTTTAAAGAACTGACTGTCTGATACAACACACTCGCTTTCCCTTCCATAACATTTTATAAATATCCATAAGCAGTGAAGATGTCTGTAAACATCAGAGAACATTTAACCAGATCCAGGAACATCTGCAGGGCTGAATTGTACATAACCAGTCATTGTTGCTTTTCTTTCTTATACAAAGTTAGAATTGGTTGCTTCCTCCTATATAGGCACAAGCATGCTTGGACTGCTCGGTATAAACATGCTTGTGTGTATTACAATCTTTCATTAAAGGAGTTGTAAAATCTCAGCATATACTATCCTGTTATAACATCAGCATTGTAATAGGAATACATACTAGAGTTGTTTTTAATAAGACAATCAAAGCTTACTTGAAAAAATCCCTTTGATATAGTGAGTGCTGCCTTCTGTCTGCCCGTCACTTTTAACAACCTGCTGGGTTCCCAGTGTGCTGTGCATCTCTTTCCCTGCTGCTGCTCACGATTTCGCAATACTACATATCCCATCATGCATCGCTTTCAACAAGCAATGATGTTGCATTGTTCAGAATTTGAGTTGTAATTCAGACGGCAGGCTTAGTTGGAGTGATGACACATGAAAGTGCATATTCACAGGGCTCAGTGAAATTGTCAGTGCATTGAGAAGTACATCCTATGGGCACCTTTTAATATGTAAGTTTACAAAGGATCAATATGGTTATTATTAGGGATGCACCGAAACATACCGGCCGAAAATTGCACTTTTGGCTAAATGCCGAAAAGTGCCATTCTTCTGCCGATACATCGGCGCATCCCAGGTTTCTTGCCTCCCGCTGGGCGCTGCTCTGTGTACCAGCGGGGAGGAGAGAAAGGGACAGCCGAGCGCTGCGGGAGGAGAGCGCTGCGAGCGGCCAGCATCTCTCCTCCGCTCATCCGCCTATCACAATCCGGCAGAGCAGTCTGGGGGCGGAGACAGCCCGCGCTGTCACAGGAGGCTGAGCTCTTCTCCCTGCTCCGCTTGCTCAGCCTCCTGTGACCGTGTGTCAGAGAGGAGAGCAAACACTCAGATCAGCGATCGCTGAGTGTTTGTAGATAATTGAGGACATAGTATGTGTACTATATCCTAAATTTCTATTTGGGTGCACCTCTAGTTATTATGAGTGTAATAGCATTTGTGTAATTCAGAAATGCATATTTATTTTAGTTTTTGACCATAGATAACCTTTAGAGATTGACTGGAAGCCCAGTCGTTACTGAGTATAGGTAGCTTTAGAAAATTGTTTCTTTGTAGTACAGGCGACTTATTTTCTGGATAAAATACCTTTGGTCCCTTTGCTATTAATAACATTGTCAGCAAGTCCCATTCTTACCCAACATGCCAGTGAAATGGTAGCCAGATGGCCACCCTGACAAGTTAAGAGAATGGATGATAAATAGGGATGCACCGATACTAGTGTCGGTATCAATGCAGATACCGAGTATTTGGGCGAGTACTCATACTCCCCAAATGCTCCCGATGCCTATCCCGATACCGAAACCTCCAGGATCAGGAAGCCGTTGGCGAGTCATTACATGCTGCCCGGCTTCCTGATTGGCCGGGAAACCAAATCCATGCTCCCTCATCACCAGAGAGCATGGAGCCGGTTTGCCGGCCGTTCAGGAAGCTGGGGGGGGCGTGTAATGACTCGCCACCTGCCTTCCTGATTGGTTGGGAAGCTGGCCAATCAGGAAGCCAAGCGTCGAGTCATTACACACCGCCTGGCTTCCTTAATGGGACTTCCAATGTCGGTATTCGGTATCGGCGAGTACCGAAAACAAAATATCAGTACTCGATATCGAAAGAACGGTATCTGTGCATCCCTAATGACAAATGTCTAAAAGGGTGTTTTTTATTGTTTTATTTCACGTAAACTGCTTTTTTGCTATTTCATTGTTCCTTCATCTGCATTTTAATCAAGGTGAATGTTGAAGGGACCACCTAACTGAATTTATTATCTCCAAACTTGGCCCTGTTTGTGAGCTCGCAGAATGTTCAATTGCTCTTACAGTTTTTTTTCTGTGACATTTTATAGCATTTGCGTCAGCATCTTTCCTGCTGTAAACTGTTTAGTTCTCTATCATAATATCTTATTTATACAGTTCGTTGGCTCCTGCCATCACTGAAAGTCACATTGATGTTTTAGTACTCAAGTTCAATTACGTCACTTACTTTAGACATGCCACTTCAAAGTAATTGAAAGCTGAACTTCTGGAAAACAGCGAAATGTACTGGACTTGTTTTGTAATCCTGTTCAGTTATTCTTGTGATTTACCCCTCCTGGCACATTGGGCATATTCCAGATGACAATACCAGAATTCCTGGGGCTCAGATTGTGAAAGAGTGGTTCAAGGCGCTTGAGCTATCATTATCACATGGATTGGCCACCACAGAGTCCGACCTTAACCCCATTGAAAATCTTTTGGGATGTGCTGGAGAAGTCATTACGCAGTGGTCTGACTCTCCCAATCATCACTACAAGATCTTGGTGAAAAAATAATGCAACTCTGGACAGAAATAAATGTGGCACTGCGTAAGATTATTGAAATGATGCTACGGTAAAAGATAGGGTAGACCACTGACTACAGGTTGGCACTTGAAATCTAGAATATGGTTACAAGGCAGTGCTTGTGTGGTCAAGTCTTCCAGTGTTCAGCAAGTACTTATGTAAACCAGTTCAAGCACCTTAATTCTTTATAGGACCGATAATCGCATATTCTGCACTAGCCATGACTTTATTGCATTTTATGTGACTATTGGGGATGTGATTGAGGGAATCACTTGGCTGCAAATTTGTTCTGTACTCATGTTTTTGCTTTAGTGCTTTCATCACATGTGTATAGTCCTCCCTTGTAAGCTTGTGAAAACCTCAACTCTTTCAATGCTTTGTTGCATAGTTCACCTACCTTCGGTCATGCTGGGTGAACTCTTCCTTCTTTCTCTTTACTTGGGTATGACATGCTAAGGAGGATAAAGCCTAGTCACAAGAACAAATATTGAGACTTGTTCACATGGTTTGTGACTACTATGGCCAGACTCTAATCTGAAAAGCATCACATCTAGCAAGTAACGGCTAAGGCTGGCCATTCACCTGTCAACCCATGGGCTGAACCAAAAAAATTGACCCCGATTCCGCCATCAACACAAACAGTGTGTCGATTGAGGAATCTCCGCTGTTTACATTGTATTTGTACACCTGCTCAGAGCGGGCAGCTCATTGGCTGCCGGCTGTGATCAATCAAAAATTGAATCAATCAGCTGATAGAGGAATGTCTGCTGAAAGGGAGCCGACAGCCCCGTAGACTGTGCGAATTTTGGCCGGTACATTAAAAACCGGCCAAAATTCAGCCAGTGTATGGGCACCTCAAGGCAATTAGTTGATATAATAAGCTGACCGCACTTAATTTTTAAGTAGGCTCTGACTCTACATCACCCGTAGTTCCCACGAATGTCCCCCACTGTCTTCTGTATAGTGGAGATTATACCACAATGCTACACCCAGGGCCGTGGCAACCTATCCATAGAACCAGCCACCATCACATGGAGGTTGTGGGGGTGCTCAAGTTATTGTTTCTATTGCTAGTTTGGCTGGGCTTGGGAGGTACTAGGAGGAAAGAGTTCGCAGGCGTATGTAGGTAGCATGTTCTAGACTCCCTTTTACAGGTTGTAAACGTTCTCTTCAGCTGTATTAGGCACCTGATCACTTTTATGTGGCTGAACAGGTGGCACCGCCCCTCCTGAACGCCCATCCCATGTGTCCTGAACTTGCCTTAAATTGATCCTGTGCCCAGATCACGCAACCGCAAAAGTATTTCCAAACTGTAAAACCACTTTTACAGAAGCCCTAATTCATCTCTGTATCTATAAGCATTGAGAAGAAATGAATTTTCACTACACAGGCACTGTGTTTTTCCTCGGAGAACAGATTATTGGCAGTTTGCTAGTCATTTAATGTAAACAGCCAGGTAGTACTTCTAAGGCTTAGTTCAGACCTCAGCCGCACCTGGGACGTGCGTCCATGTGCTAGTGCGCACAGCGTTTGCCGCACGGCCCTATTGATTTCAGTGGGGTGACATCCTCACGGCAATCGCTAAAAAAGGTACAAGTAGCTTTTTTGCGATGCACGACGCGCGTGTTCAATTGCACCAGGGCGGAATCCCGCGCGATCCACCCGGCGTGACTGAGGTGCCATTAGAAAGTAATGGCACCCACAGCGCAATCGTCTGCGGTGGGCACTCCGTGACCGTGTGGCAATTACAATTGCCGCGCGGTCAGAAGTCACCCAGATGTGAACCTTGCTTAGAGCTCTAAAGCAACTGCAACCGGACACTAGTGTATTAGTTGTGATCTTTGAGAAGGAATAACTGCACAATTAAAGCAGTTATAGGGGTAAGGGATGGATTGTTTTATGGATTCTTCAAATCCTTGTGGTGCGGGAATGCGTACAATAATGCACACAATCCCATCTGGCAGTGTCGGGTGCCCTGTGGTGCCATTATTTCTTATTGCCGTAGCCATCACATGTGTGTTGTATCGAATCTCATTACATTGTAACCTATGACTAAGTGAATGGGCTGCCCTACCACAGTACACCACAACGCACCCTGCAGCACCTCTGTTAAAGGTTTCAGGAGGCACTGTTACTTTGTCTTGAATGGACAGGTGACAATGTCTCTTTTAATAAAACCCATACTGAGAACAATATGTAGGCTGCCACTGCTGACTTTTTTGTCTGAAAATGCTAGTTGACTGGCTGCCGCGCTGATTCAGTGACTACAGTACTTTTATTCAGTTAACCGTAATAAGTACTCATCCTTCCCTTGGTTTTGGTGAATGACTCAAGTATTTAGGTCATGAACAGACAAGTGAATAGCTTTTTCAGAAAGAGGTCAGCACTGGGAGGCTGTGTATTTCTCTCGGCACAGGTTTGCTTTAACGCACCTTTCAGCTCCAGCCTTTTCATAGGAGTGCTTTGTAACTGTTTATTTTCCTCTGTCTCTCTGCTTCCTGTATCACCAGTCACATTCAAACTTCCAAGCTTCGTAGGACTGATGGTTTTCTTACAGCACGCTATTTGTATATTAGAGTTGGCAGTGAGCCTATAGAAGGTGTGCTTGGGAATTCCTCTTATGAGGCATTACTATTACAATCTTACAAATAAACGTTAATACAGGGTGTATCCATAACAAAGGATTCACAGTGCATTGTGAGTATGTTGAGGAGCAGAAGCTGTCTACTTTCAGGCACTCTCTGACTGAAGCTTTTCTATACTTCCATCTGTACAGAGCAGGCAGCGGGGAGAAGGAATGGTGAGGAGCCACTACTGTGAGCTTCATCTATAGAGCAAAGCAGATGAGGATACCCAGGAAAACATGTAAAATGGTCAGGAGCTCCATCTGCTGGCTAGAACTTGAGTATAGCAAGTATGTGAGTGCAAAATGTTAAATATACCTAGGGAAAAGCGTTTTATATTTTGTTCCTGAGTGGTGTAAAAAATATATGCAAAGCCACTGTACATTCCTATTACTTTGCACTAAGCCCTCGTTCACACCTAGGCGTATTGCAAAAGCGCGTCTGTCGCGCGTTTTTTTACCGCGATTTGCGGTAAAAAAGTTGCGCGATTCCGAAGCCTACTTGGCTGTATTCCAATGGAAAACACCCTACAAAACGGCCCAAAGTAGTACCTGTACCTTTTCAGGCGTGGGCCGTTTTGTAGCGCGTTCGGGACGGGCGGAAATACGGCAAGGTGGGAACGAGTCCATTGACTCCAATGCAATTTTTATATTTTTGAGTGTTTTGTAGAGCGTTCTTCGAGCGTAGAACGCGCTACAAAACGTTCAGGTGTGAACGAGGGCTAAACATTCCCCAGTGCCTCTGGGCATGTTCTGTTATTCTGAAAGTGTTTTGTAGCAGGAAGTGAAGATTTATTGCTAATTTTATATTTTTTCATATCGATCCTTGCAATAATGTTTAACCTGTTCATCATCTGTGGTCATTGCCCATTGATTAACTTAACAAAAACTCTATGACTAATTTACCTGCCTAAAATTTTATGGACATTAAAAAAACCATGCAAAGAGTTAAAAAAAATGGACAGAAGTATTTAAAAAAAAAAAGAAAATACTACAATTGTATTAACAATTACAGTATAAAACACAGGCGTACAGCCATCTTTAGAATGCAGTGACCTCTGTCTTGCGATTACGTGATCCGCAACGACCCTGTGATTTGATAGAGGAAGACCTAGAGCTGTCACAGACAGCTGTGTCAGAAAACTAAGAACACACTCAGGTGCATGTTTAGTGGCACGGGGAACTTGAGAACATACAGTAAATAGCTAGGATGAAGATGTCTGTGGGTGTGAAGGTTTGTTTTCAATATTGACAATGAACACATTCTGAGCTGTCAACACGCACTGACTCTTCCATAACGCTTATACCCAGCACAGGAACTAAAAGACTGCATCAGTCACCTCTCTGGTGGGCTAACATTGTGATGCCATGTGATCGATGTAAGCAAATTTTAAGACCAACATTCATTCACTGTACTTTCAGTCTGATGCTGGCTAATCATTCTTTATCATATTGACGGGAAACTGGTAAAAAACTTCTGGTGCACAAGTACCTGTGGACTTGCCACACAAATTACATTTACTAGCTCATTAACTATCATGTGACCTTTTATACACTTATTGCATTCAACATGGACGTAGTCATCATAACTAACAGGATTACATATAAAATATTTTAATGATTTTTGTTTATACATATACAGATTGTGCTCATACAAATCACTGATGCCGGCCATACTCGTAGCGACATGACAGCAAATTCAACCACTTCCACCCAGTGTACGATGGCAAACACCAAATTAATCAAGCAACATCCCACCAACATTTTCAATTTAAACTATGTTACAATTAAAGCTGTTAGTAGTTGGTTTTCTCTGCTCAGTCATTTTTGCAATTGAAAGCTGGTTGGAATTTCTAGTAAATTCGAGGGTACGGCCAGCATTTCTGGGATAGATAGCAGCTGGTTTCCTGATAGAAAATATCTCAAGAACATTTGCACCTTTACCCCCTGTCACTTAAAAATCATACCAGCATGCTGATCTGAAATCCTCTTACATTCATTAGTTACTTTTACTTACAATTACTGTTTTTCCACTTCCTGGTCCTCTTGGTTATTATTGATGCAGCCTGTGCCTGAGCATTGCATCCTGGGATGGTTACGTCAGCAGTTCATTGCTGAGAAATCTAATTTTGTAATTTCACCAAATATCAAGGAAATGCATTTTCCTCCCCTGAGCTGATGTGCATGGTCACATGTCCTGGCCATAGCCATATGTTCCAGGAAGTAAAGGGATATCTAGTAATCTGCTCTCAGTAAAAATGGCCACTGCGAGAAGACTGGGGAAGAAAAGAAAAATAAGGTCTGCAATGAATAAAAATCCGGCAATTATCTATAAGGATCTGTTTGTAGATTTTCATCACTAAACATTTCTAAACGTGCCTTTGTTGTCCTTTCAAAGAAAAGGGTAAAGATTCTCTTTAACAATGAGTTAGGCCTGGTTCACACCTGGGTGTTTTACAGCGCTGATCGACGCGCTGTAAAACGCCCAGCAAGTGAAATCCCATTATTTCCTATGGCCATGGTTCCCACCTGGGCGTATTTCAGCGTGTAGGAACGCGCTGAAAAACTCCCTACGCCCAAAGAAGTACAGGAGCTTCTTTGGGGCGTATTTTCCGTGCATATCCATTAGGATACAGCTAGATAGCCCTTTTACCGCCATTTGCGACGAAACGCGCGACAAACCTGTGGCCAGAAACGCGCATATTACGAACGCCCAAGTGTGAACCCAGCCTAAGAGTGTCCGCTTATAAGTTAAACTGCAGGAAAACGACTACATGCATAGCTTTATTTATATGGAAACCGTCTTACCATGCAAAGGATTTGTTATTCTGTGATGCCAGTGTTGTAACAATCTCTCCAGCATTTGGAACTGTGTATATTGGATTCTGCCTGAAAGAACGCATAGTATTCCTACGCTGAGTGCAGAGCTGGGGCTAGAAGCTTTTCCTATTCAGTTTTGAAACATTGTTTGCCATGTTTAATTGCAGTGAGCTCTGTTATCGCCAGATGATGGAAATGCATTAGGAGTGCCCGTAGAGATTAGAGAAAAGCCTGCTGGAATGATTTTGACATGTTCACTCAACTGTTGGATAAAGGTTTCTTTTTTTATGTACATCTGTTTCAGATGCCAGTGACCTGCAGATAGCGGCTGGAACGTTTACCCTGATTGGATGTTTTTCAACGTTTATCTGCTTTTCTTCTTCTGATTGTGTGAATGCCGGCCGATGTGAAATTTTCTTAAGCAGAGCTTGCCCCTGTGCGGACTTTTAGGAGAGGGGAATTTGAACGTTCTCTAAAGGGAAGAGTCATCCAAATTGCAAGTAAAAGAACAGAAAAATTACTATTTTAAATGTTTATTTGCTGCTTTTGGTTGTCCTTTCAATAAATACATTTGACCAATTCATAAGTTTCAGTTTGCTAGTGCAAAGCCCTCCCTTCGTGATCATCATAGCCCTCTCCTCTTCTGGAAGTGTCTAATTACCCTCTGTGCTGGCCCAGCTACTCCTTCCCTCCCCTCATTAACCCCTTATATGGCTTCTTGGGGAGGAGTGAAATATACTATAGATCGGGGTAGGCAAACTCTGTACGTCCACCTGTGGTTGCAACTACAAATCACTTTAGGCGTTGCAAGACTCTGACAGCCACAGGGCTGACTCCCAGAGACAGATGCATGATGGGATTTGTAGCTTCACCACAGCTGGAGGGCCGGAGTTTGCTTACCCCTGCTATAGACTGTCAATTGATTTGCAGCTCTAAAGCTGCCCATGCACCTCGCGATCATCGGACAAACTTTTTCGTCTGATGATCGAACAGTCGTACGATTTTCGTACGGTGGTCCCATCCTGCCCCGATTATCGCAAGGTTCATTTAGCAGTAATTTAAAAAAAAAAAAGCACCTGGACAAATTACAGTAATCAACCACACATATTTTCGTTTGCGCATAAGCCGTGTACATCGTACGAATTTTGACGTACGGAAATGCCTCCAACCTTGCGAAAAAAAGTGCTTCAGAAAACACACTCGTGCCCATCAATGGCTGCGATCTGAGCCGCCACTGGACATTGGACCACCGTTGCAATGCTCTGCAGGCCCAAATGCAAATAAATAAATGCAGATTTTGTTTTTTCTATTAATGTGTGTACGCATTTTATTTTTTTTTTAAAGCTGCAGTATGCCTTTAACGTATTTCATACAAGTCATTTACCTGTGAAAGCCTCCCTTATGTAGACATCCAAATGCCCCGAGACAGCTGCAGGGCAACGTCATCTTGGATGTGATGTCAGAAGCCCCAGCAGACTTAAGCTGCCCACACCTTACGATTTTCGTATGCGATCGTGTTTTCGTCCGATATTAGTAAGGTTGATGGGCAGTGTACAACCGCAAATGCTGAACAAGCGATCGACCTTTGACTATCCAGCAGGTTAGAAAACTTCAGTCGATCGTACGATTTTTGCAGTATGGAGGTGGTTAAAGCATTTCTATAGCCAAAGCTTTTTTAGTTTTGATAGAGTAGAAAAGGGTTAAAATCCCTGCTAGGTTATTTTTAATTTTTTTGCTGTCCTATGTACCTTTTGGGGAAATGTCGCTCCCACTTCCCTGTCCCAGGGACGTAACAGGACGTTAGAAGCCTCCCAAAGTGATGAGAATTTCCCTCTTAGACATGTGTCTCCTTAGAAGATTTTCCCTTCCCTCGTGTTCTGGGGATAACGCTAAAATTTTCTCTTTCTCTGTGGCAAAGGTTACTATGCAAATAGTCCCCCGGCAAAAAAAACAACAACTTGTTAACAAACTGCAAGGTTTTGCTTAGAGATACAATTTAGTTCAAGCTTTTTTATTTTAAAGAACAACTTTTGGACATGTAAAACATTAAAAGAGAACTATGGGGTAAGAGTTTTTTCCCCCATAGTTCTCCTAAGGGTCACGGGAGGACACAAACTAGCGTCCTCCCGTGACCCAAAGCTCAGTATATCGCGAGCTACTATTCGCGGTATACTGAGACCGCCACAGCCGGGACAGATCCCGACATTACTGTCGAGATCCAATTGTCATACGTCGGCTCGAACTATGAGGATGAGTGATTTTCACTCGCCTCATAGTTCTCCTTTAACCCATGCAGAGGGGCTACCCCCACACTGCAAGGATTAAGTGCTCGTTTTGGTCTAGGGTCTAAAATATAAAAGACATACTCACTCACTGGATCCTTGATCCCGCCTGGCTGCTAGACCGGTCCGCAGAACATCTTCTCTCCCAGGCTCCGGCGGTCTATGGATCCGTGACATCATTGCGTCTATTGACTTGCATTGGACGTGAGAGCGTTGAGGGATATTCCACAGTCGGGGCTGAGGGGAAGAGAGGTGAGCGGTCACTGCCGAGGTGAACCGTGAATCAGATGAGTGTGTCTTCTTTATTTTAGACCCTTGAATAAAACGACCACTTAACCCTTGCAGTCCTGGGGGTTAATTTTGTACATGCCCAGAGTTCTTTAAGTATACTGCTGTTTTTTGTGACGTGTCCAGACTTGTAAAATTGCTAAAAAGTCTAATGTATCTGGAAACATGCAGAGGCTGTTGGAGTAGTACTGATCGAGTACTGCAGCTGCGTGTGTGTTCTGTAAGTGATCTCTTGTAACCTTCAAGTTTTCCTGGTTACTTTATTAAGCAACAATACACTCAAATAATCTCTGGAGAAAACTCGACTGAGCTGACTGAAATTGTGTAATTCTTACCCGCAGAAAATATTACTTCTGTAAGTAACAGTGAAACTAACAGGACTGGTCTGTGAGTTGCTGGGCAGCTGCATTTATTTGCATCTTTTCATTAAGCAAGTTTTTTTTCCTTCTCATTGTGGCTTTTTTACTCTAAGTTTCTCTAATTTCTAATCTCCTCTTGAACTTTTTGATAATTAAAGAATAATAGTACTGTGTCCTAAAATCAAAGTAGATAAAGCTGCTTCCCTGTGGCTTCCCTTTTTCCTGCAATGATAGTGGGTGGGCAGCTCAAGCAGTGGAGCACATGTTATCTTTTTATTCCCTAGAGTCTAGCTGCAGAAACAAATCACTGATCATGATGTTTTCTCTTTCACACACTGGCAATAAAACAACTCTCTTAGTCTGTGAGTGAATTTAGTAGATTTAGAACATCTCATGTTGTGAGACCGAGGTGGATGGCTTTAAAGGAGAACTGTGAGGTGAGTGATATCCGCTCATCCTCATAGTTAGAGCCGACTTGTGACAAAGAGGCTGTGGCAGGTTGGCTCTATTGATTGGGAAGTGAGCGAACACATACCGTCACTCGCTCACTTTCCGATCGTCTACCTGCAGGGATTCCACCTCCCCTGTGCGATCCTCCAGCGCTGACAGGCGGAACGGACAGGGGAAGCGGCGAGCACAGCTGGCTCTGTCTCTAGATCGGCAGAGCCCGCTGTCACTCACGCAGCTGGGTGCATCTCGACAGTATTGTCCAGATCCGTCCCGGCTGTGGCACTCTCAGTTGCACGCGATATACTGAGCTTTGGGTCACAGGAGGAGGTTAGTATATGTCCTCCCGTGACCCTAAAGAGAATTATGGGGAAAAACACTTACCCCGTAGTTCTCTTTAAGTCTGAAGAATTATTGCCAGTTGGGTCCTTGTTGTGTAAATACATCTAAATCTATTTACTGCTTAATTTAACCCTTTTATAAACTTTGTATATATAACAAAATGGTAGTGTTGGCCCTTTTTAATGGTATAAAAAACTATTTTTAAAACATATATTGGCAGTATTTGATCAATGGCTGCCTTTACCCAGAATGTACTCTTTTCCCTTGTTATGTTGTCTGACCACTTTATGTTCTAGTATAGGGATAGGCAACCGTGGCACTCCAGGTTTCCGCCTGACAAATTCTGCTGCAGTGCCATTTCTATCAATGACACCCACCCACCCACAGTGTGATCGTCCCCACTGGAACGCACGCTACCACGATGCTGTGCATTCCAGTGCATTGCGATTCCAAAAATTGTGTATGCTGTTTTAATTTGAAGTAAACTTTGTAACTCTCCCTTTGTGTATTTTATTTTAAAGAAAGGATGGTATTTTTTTTAAATCCGATTAATCGAAAAAATAATCTGTCAACTAATCGATTAATGAAATTAATAATTAATTGCAGCCCTAAAAAGAAAAAATAACAGATTCCTCCATCAGCTCTTACAGGCATTGATGGGCGTATAACCCACAGTTTCCTTTGTGTTCTGATAGCGACTGCCGATCAGCTGCTAACTGGCCAAAAATGTTCCAACCTCCTCCTTTAATTCATTTAGTTCATGGAATGCTGGGCGGAAGGGTGCTAATAGTGGCACCCACTCACTGAATTTTGGCTGGGTTATCGAGAACCAGCGGTCATTCGGAGCACGTATAGCCTACTTCAGTTCCCCTTTTGTTGAAAATGATATCGCATTTCCTTTGAACCTAAAATTGAATTTGGTCTGCTTGATATACAGTCATTTTGTATGTGTAATTATTTTATGTTCTTATCAAATCTAAAGTGATCTGAGACCATGGACCAGGAATTGTGTTCCCCATCTGTGTAATGACGTTCATATACTCAGTGATATGAAGGTATAGGGCATGTAGGTGCTGTACTTCATTCTTCCATTAAAGAACCGAACATCTAATTCCAGAGACTTTACCTGCTGGCATACGGAGGAGACTGATACCTTCCAGTGTAATGAGGTCAGGTCTCGGTGCAGCTCTCCAGTATGCAGACAGAGCCATCTGGAACCCACCCAGCCTTTGGGGAATAGGAATAGTCACAGTTGTGCAATCTACATCTGGATGTGACAAGTTATCGTTTATTAGGTGTTATTTTGCTGCAAATAGCAGAGTCCCTGTTAGTAAAGCCATTGAAGGACATTACAGACAGCTTGTTATTGCCTTTTTTGCTGATAACGGATGACAGTAATTTGCAGTTTATGGAGAAACAAAATCAAAGACCAGCTAGAGCCAAATTCTTTCTTTTTTTTTCTTTTTTGGAAAGGCTTAGGAAGAATAAAATACTTCTTGTAATTTGTTATTGCTTTCTATGACCCTGTTTGGGTAATTTTATCTCACTTCCCATACCTGGATTAGGAAGACACAGATGTCAATCGAAAAAGCTGAAGGGTAGCTTTAAAGGAGAAGTATGAGGTGAGTGCTTTTCACTCACCTCATAGTTCTAGCCGACCTGTGACAATGAGACTGTCACAGGTTGGCTCAGTAGATCGGGAGGCGAGCGAACACATACCTCTCACCTCTCGATCCTGTCACGGCTCTCTGCCGTGACAGGGGAGGGGCTAGATTCCCCTCTCCCCGCTCCGATCTGCCAGCGCTGGCTGGCGGAACGGACGGGGAGGGGCGGGTACAGCTGGCTGCTTCTAGATGGGGAGCAGCTGGGCGGATCCAGACATCAATGTCGGGATCCGCTCCGGCGTCTCAGTATACCGCGAGCTGTAGCTCGCGGTATACTGAGCCTAGGGTCACGGGAGGACGCTAGTTTGTGTCCTCCCGTTACCCTAAGGAGAACTATGGGGAAAAGCACTGACCCTATAGTTCTCCTTTAAACCCAAGACCTAAAAACATACAATGTATGCATGTTACGGATACCGTACTATTAGAAGTTATCATGTAATAGGAATACTGCTTTGTATTTCTTTAAGTTATTGTATTTAATTAAGTTATAGAAACTATTTTATGAAACATTCTGAAAGTAAGATTTAGGGTTCATTCACACTGTGTGTGAATGTGCATTTTAGGATCCTTGTGGCAGGAACCTACGAATTCCTGCAGCAGAAATCCCAAATATGTTCTATAGAAGTGGCCGCTACTACTTATGCATTTGAAAGCAGCAGAGGCGTCCCGAGTGACACCACGCAGTACCGGGTGACTCGGTACTGCGTGCGGTACCGCTGTTACCTGCCGGCGTCCATCTTGGTGAGAGGAGGGGACGTCACCCAAAGGGATAAGGTATGCCGCCAGGTCCCCTTCTCTCTCGCACAACTGTCGGGCTCTCGGTCCTTGACCGAGTGCCCAACTTTTCAGAGGGGGGTGACACCAAGACACCAAAATGACTGTCAGTCACCCCTCCAATAGTGTCAACTGGGTGCGGGCCGCACCCCCCTTGTGACGCCACTGGAAAGCAGTGTTACATGCGGTTAGGAATAGATCCCTGGATGCATGATGGATGCGTCCAGAGACTGTGATCTATTCCAAACCACATGTAATTTAATGTATCAGGGCATATTTGGGATTCCTGGCACAGGAATTTGTACGTTCCTGCTACAGGAATCCCCAAACCCACCTCTTATAATAGTGATGAACAAAAGCCAATACGTTTGAATTCCAGCATGGGTAGCAACCATGGCTCCTTCCATAGATACAGTGGAGGAATGAGTGTAGCCACCCAGGTACCCAAGGACATAAATTGTTATTTGCAGGATTGCCAGATAAAAATAGTGAAAAAAGTACTGGTTTACTACAATATATTACATTTTATTTTAGATGCTCTTTAATTTCTTTTTCCATTGCATCTGGCCTGTGTGTATTGTAGAACTGAGCAGAAGTACCAGGTTGTTCTCTGGTGATAAATGAATGCACATTTCTAGAGTACAAAGTACAGAGCATGATATTCATCACAGGTTTCATAAATCCCACGGTCACATGTGGTATTTTGCACTGTTGCTATAAATATGACATGTAGACAAATTAATGTAGCATTTTAGGAGATGGTCAAACCAATGTTGGAGCTAACGTTTGTTTTATGGAGCTGGGATACATGTGCTTTCACTGATGACTATGAAAACAGCTCTCTGAATGTAGGGCCCGGTGCTAAACGTTTTACTTGCATTGTCCGGGCTAGTTACCTCTGCGCAGCTGTAGTGCGATGCGTTTTGACCCGTTTTGTACTGCAATTTTTGACACTTTTTTTTTTGCTTAACATGGGCTTTCAGGTGCTTTCCAGTGTGTCTTTCATGCATTTGGATGCGTTCTGTAGCGATCCAATGCAGCTAAAATAGGACAAGCAGTATTTTTTTTTACTGTATTGAAACAGACTGCTCTGGTGTGAAAAAAACGCCAGAAATCCTATAGGAAAGCATTGTGATGCGTTTTTGATGCAGCTGCAAAACTGAACAGACTGCATCACAACTGCATCTGGTGTGAACTAGCCCTCCTGCCTTGAGATAAGGTTATTAAACTCAACATACCTATAGGCATTGCAGACCTAAATACTTCACCATTGCATCAAAATATTGTACTCTTCAAACTGACCAATCAGTAAATTGTTCTAATGTACAGTATATAATGGTAACAAACAATATATATTTATAGTCTTCATATGCAAAGCTCAGCGAAGTGAAAAGAGTTTATGTAGTTGTACTACTGTTCAGTCTGTATAGCATCTAAATCCCACCATTGTCCCCCTATATTTTATAAATGGCCGCCCTTTGTAACTACAATCATTACATCATTGATGTCATGTGAGTGTAAACAGTAAATATGAGCTTTACTTCAGTTGTTTAAAGCTGAACTCGGCTGTCCTTCCTATCACTTTTCCAGTTTTCCACAGCTGTACAGGGTCCTCTCCTGTACTCACTTACTCTGATTTGACCGTACACTTTGAGCTTCTCGCAGTGTGCATTAGGAGCTGCAGAAATTCAGATAGAGCCCGCCTTTTTTTCTGGCTGGAGGACATCCAGCATCACCTAAACCTGTCCTCTGCAGGCTGACTGTCCATGACCCGCCCCTTTCATTCATTGGATTTCGGTTCTTTCAATCATGGAGTCTAGACATCACATATGGGCAATCCCTAGGGTAGTCTGTATGCAATTACAGCCTGCCTAGGACTGCCTACTCCTCCAGACTGATATCTACCCTCCAAGGCATTTTGATATTTGTGCAACTCCTCCCAAGAGCCAGCCCACTGCTTGCATCAGGGCTGAGGACTCTTGGGAGCAGTACTGAAGCAGGGTGCTATGATTTTTTTCAGGAAGCTATAATTTGCCTGCACTGCATAAAGAGGCACAGAGGCCCAGTGATATCTAAAATAAGGTATGCAATGAAAGGAAAAAGGTTTTATCTAAAAATGTAATTTGCATGTTGATGAGGGGGCAATCCGGTAAGGCAAAATATAAGCGGATTAAGCTTCAGCTTTAAACGTTAGATTTGATCATTACAACAGATATCTTTTGCACAAGCAATTTGCAAAGGCCTAGTGACTAAATATGGTACCTGGTGTTGGTTTCCTCTCCTTAAATCAAACAGCCCACATAAACCATTAAAGGATGATCATAATGTATACAAAATGTCATAACAATGAGTAAGCACTGCTCATCACTTAATATTGGAGAGTTTGAGAACAGGGTGTACAGCACTTTGCTCATGCTTCCTGCTTGATTGTTTGTTTATTTTTTTATGAAATAATGGCTGTTCTGTAGTTGGCTAATATGAGGCCTGTTTATAAAATACTCATGAAAAGAAAACGGGAACAAAAGAAGAGTTTTCCTTGTTTCAATTTCCAAGAGAATAACAGAGGAACCCTGATTGGTCAGTATTAGCAGCTACTCTTGTTGTGTTCCTGTTTTCTTTCTCTGCTTTTAATACATCATACATTTAATACATACACAAAAGTATTGTTGCTAACAAATTAACAACTTTGGCAGATGTTTTTTGCATTTAGGCCCGGTGCAGACCTGAGCGATCCGGGACGCGCGGCCGTGCACAATTGCAGACAGCGATTGCCGCTCAACGCCATTGATTTCAGGCTAGGCGATTGAGCGTTGTGACTGGTAAAGAATTTTACCAGTCACATAGAATCATCTTAAAATAAACCTGTCTGCAGAACTACCTTTTTAGTGCTTAGTCATGCCTAAATGTGTGTTGGAACATCATAAGGACTCTTTTATGGAACTACACTTAATTTCTCCGCCACAACTCCATCACTATGATAGGGGCAACCTTACTGACCAATAGAGAAGTGCTAGGGGCAGGAAGAGATGGGCCAGAGCTCTGTTTTTGGCTCTTGTGCTTTTAGGCACTTGTATGGGTAGAAACCCTTAAAGTGACATAAACCAATACTGTAATGTGTGCCTTACTGTAATCCATGGTAGTTTCCCTTCTCTTTGCTGCTCTTCCTTTTAAATCTGTATCTCTTCTCATGCTTGGGGAGAACTTCCCTTTGCAGCTGAGTGCCTCTTCCTGTAGTGCTGGCTCAGGTTGTGAACCGTCACACAGACACCATGTATCCAAGGCAGTCTGCTGCAAAACAGAAGTTCTGCCCAGCATGAGAACAGATACAGATTTAAAAGGAAGAGAAGGGAAACAACCATGGATTACAGTAAGGCGCACATTACACTATTTTATGTTAAATCTGAGGGTTTAATGTCACTTTAAGTCATGAAGGTAGTTTATGATGCTATTTCTGTTGATTTATTTGTATGTGTGTGTGTGTGTGTGTGTGTGTGTGTGTGTATATAGATAGATAGATAGATAGATAGATAGATAGATAGATAGATAGATAGATAGATAGATATAGATATAGAGAGATATATATATATATAATCTGTTAGTTTATGTTTTCCTTATTTGCGTCATAGCATTTACATTTCAATGACAAGTACCGAAAGTTCTTTTAATGAAAGTGGATTGTATAGCATATTGCTGTTATGTCCCGAGTATTCAATATGTGAAGTGTTTAGGACTGTTCAAAGCTTTCAGCGAGGATGCAATGAGATGATACATGGAAAAAACCCCATAAAATAGGAAGTGACTTTTGGTTGCGCTTCTTGCATGCCAGACATTTCTTTACCAGTTACCAATAATAATGGAAAATGGTTTTGAAAAACATTACATGATTGTATTAAGTGAAAGTACCGGTACCGCTAAAGATGTGCACCCAGCACATTCTCTCGCAATCGGGAGCTTTACACGGTGTATGCCTTTTTTTGGACATAAATAATGTTTGGTTTCATATGGAGGTAATATTGAGTGCGGCTCTTCTTGGATAGATACTATACAGGCAGGAGCGAGCTTCTTTTTGGCCTCATTCACACTGCCGTGCGTATACGTACGTACGTATTGTAGCATATGCATATAGTGCACGCATATACGCACGTATATGCGTATAAATACGCGCATATACGCAATATACAATTTTGCTCTTGCGTTGTGTGTGAATGAGGCCTAGCCAACACCTGGAGGATACTCCGTATATGAATCTGACTGCAGAATTTGAGTGTTTGTGGATTTTCCAGCAGATGGGTATCATTTAAAGCAGACATTCTGAAAGTTCCAGTTCCTGGTTGTCATGTTGGTTCATTGGCCTCCGCGCTTTTTGAAGTCACCGACTCAGGACAAATTTTGTAGATCATGAGTTCTGATCTAAAACTCCAGCTAAAGGATTTGTAATTCTATCCTATTATTCTTTGGACTTATGCATCTTTTGGTCACTGCAACAAAAAAAAAAAAGCCTGACAGGTGACAGTTTATTTTTTGATTCAGCTTTGTGGTTTGTGGTATGCCACCTCTCCGCCCCCAACCTGATCAATGGACAATTAGTCTGTGCTATCATCTTTGTCCTATTGTAAGAAATCAGTGAAGCTGAGTAAGAAAGAGTAATAAAATGCAGGAAGTAGCCGAGTGCCCATTCTGATTACCAGGTGTCTGGGCATCACAAGAATGGCATGCCATCTCTCCTCCTCCTGCTGGAGTAGCAGAGTGGTCAACAGCTTAAATCTGATCAAGAATAATTAAAGCGGTTTCCATTATATTTTGCAGTTTGTAAATCGCTGGCAACTTAATTGAGGGCATTTTTGGAATCATTAGGATCCATAGGATAATCGAACCGTAAGTTATAATATATTTCTGAGTTGATTGCACGGATCTCCTCAAGATCAGACCATGTGAAGTGTGCCTAAGAACCCCTTTACAAGGGCTTTCTGATCAGGTCCGCTGGTCAGTTTTTCAGGCAGACCTGACTGGAAGCCCAGTGTTGGTCTATGGGCAGCTGGATCTAAACTAAACGGCATCCATTTATGTCCGGCTACCCCCAGCTCCGGCCAAGTCCGTAAAACAAATGGATCAGAGTTCTGTTTCCCTGGACCTGACCGGGCCAGATCAGGGAAATCTGATGTAAATGGACCCAAGTCTGTTTGTATCTGATTCCTCATAGACCAACGTGGGTCCGGTAACTGCATTTTTTTTCCTCCATCGCAAGATGGAGGAAAAAACTGGACAGACACAGATGTCACAACAGTGACATTCATACTGATCAGCATGGGATCAATGCACAGATTCCCTGCTGATAAGACCGTGTGAAAGGGGCCTTATTGTGTCTTTGAATAAGCAAGGCAAAATAAAATTGGAAAGGGATGAAGAGATTATTTGGCAGACCTGAACAAAAAGCATTGAAAAGCCTCTCTGAATGTGTGCTTTTTGAAAACCGAGTGTAAACAAGACCTAAATGCTGATTGGTTTCTATGACATGCAACAATTTTGTACATTTTCCCTTTTTAATAAATGAAATGGATAAGCTACCTTGTGTCACAAATATTTTTCTTGGCAATAATCAAGCCTGTTCTACCCCATTCTAGATATATTTATATACTGTATATATAGACCTACTCTTAATGCAAATTATTTTTATTGTTTGATTTATAAAGAAAAATAGATGTGTTTCCCTGTGACTGTTCACCTTGTTTTTGCAACATTCTTCCTGCAAGTGTATCTCAGTCCAGCTCATTTCCTCTGTGCTGTCCTGAATGGCAAAGCATTGTATGGATTGGCACATGTTTGACCTTTTATGAATGGGGTTGTCAGAGATTCTCACACCTTTTTTTTTTTTTTTTTTGAGAAAGAAATAATGCCTAAAATAACCAACATTTACAGAGAAATTATTAGTATTGGGTCAATTTTGTTGAGTAGCTTGGATGTGTTCTTTACATTTCATCCTCTGTTCATGAAGATGGAGTGCTGCTAATATGTAAATTAAGGTGAATGAAGACCTTTCTGCTGGGTTTATTGCTGGCAACCCGCACATTTTGTTTTTCCCAGAGCACCATAACGCACATATGGTTCATATCTGTGGTTAATTATAGATCTGTTGTGGTTGTGCTTGGGTGCCATTCACACAATGCATAACATGGCAGTTTGTGCACTTGTATACGCTGTGGTACCCGCAATGCCAAAGTGTAAATCCAGGCTTCTTGATTTCCTAAACCTGATCACCAGGAACATAATGTTGTGTCTGTTCTTGAGAGTGGCCTTTCTTCAAAATGTGTCTGACTGCTTGAGGTTTTGTAATCCTGTAAAACGTGCTATTTTTGAACTTACATTTTTTCATATGTCATATTTCCAGGCTAGATATGATTAGTGTTTGGTGGAAATTCATTCTTTTTTATGGTGATACCATTTACACATTGATGACAGTGTCTCTCTAAAAGGAATGTAGTCTTTTCAGTGTGATTTTCCATGTTAGAAACTAGTTCATTGTACATTGCATGGTAACCCCTATCCTTTTGTATACATTGGAAAGGCTTTAAAGTAAACCAGTGACATACCTGAGCAAGTAAACTGGGCATGCAATGATAAATGTATAACTAGAGGTCAACTTCTGTGAAACCTGCTTGTCAATTAGATCCAACAATTATTGGCAACAATCATTAATTTGCATTTCATAACTTTCCTGTAAAAGGCAAGTTTGACCACACCAATCCTCACCTGCCTAGTCTCCTTATTTGTCCCTTAATGTAACGGGCAGCCTCATGGGCAAAAAGGGAGGAGGTGCTGGACAGGACAAATGTGGAACATTTCTGTTATTGGATTTGGCACTGTGCAATGATACAGAGTGGTGGCGCATAGGCTGTACATTCATTATCCTTGTCTATAGGTGCCCATACACTTTACAACCCTCGCAAGACTTTTGCTGACGTAGTTAACAACACTTATCTAAATAAACAGGGTGATTTTGTTGTAATTGCCTTGCCATAGATACTGTATTTAGTGATCAGAACACATGCAAGGCTTCCATAACCAACAATCCACATGTAAAAGTCAAACTCTTCAAAGCCAAAACTTCAATATAATTAAAATAAAACCACCAACTTAAAGTAGTATATCTAATGAGCTTCAGGAAGTTCAGCATATTAAACAATAAAAACACCCCATGGTCTTGGTGGGGTTATTACAATTGTCAGATACAGAATTCACTCTCGTCATTTTGTACATCCCCCATTATGTGAAGTTCTATGAATAAACCGTTTCCAGCAAGTGTATATGACCAGCTGAACAAGATTATAAAGTCTTACTTGCAGCTGAAACTTTTCTTTGGCGCTGAACCCAAATATGCTATTAGTCATTTTACAAAAAATTCTGTATCTAATTTCCTTGTGTGGTCTGTACAAAACAAACTAAAGTCAGGGATTGCTAAAGTTATTTTCACTTTTGACAGCTTATTTTGCATTTAATTATTGCTAGAAATATCAATAACGGAGGTGAAAAATAATAATGGACTATCATAATATGTAGTAATTCTACACAGTTACCAAAATACAATATTTTATGTTGTGGTTGGTCTTTTAACGTATTTGTAAACCCAGTGTCATGACAGGCATGACATTTGGAGGCATGGGGTGGTGGTTTTTGTTTGTCAGTGTCCGAACCTTCTGTAGGCGGCAGTATAACTGAATGTCTAAGAACTACTAAATTCCTGTGTCCTTCCATGGAATTAAAGAACAAGCGATTTTACAGTAAAAAAAAAAAAAACAACAACCCCTTATCTGTAGCTCAAGGTACATTGTGTGTGATCACTAAGTTGCAGAAAGTTTTAAAGAAGACTATAAGGAATGTAGTGTACATAAGAGTATTGGAATATTTCTTACTTTATACAACAAAATTAATTTCCAGCAATGATCATGTAATGAAACAGATCTTAAGGGCCTTTTCACACCATGTGCGGTGACTGGCACTTTCTACATCTGATCAATGATGGTCACCCAAGGGCACATAGAATTGAATTGTTTTGTATGTGCTCTGTTCACTCTGCAGCCCTGCCTTCAGGTGAGTTGAAGTGCGTTTGTAAATGTTTTTTCTATAAAATTTAAAAACAAAACCCAAAGAAAGGTAAACTGTGCCTTGCATTGTAACAACCCAACGCACCTCCCCTCTCCTTTCAATGCAGGCAGGCACACAGCAGACACTAGCTCGCACTGATAGCTTTACCGTGCAGTTAATGTGAGTGTAAAGAGTAATGCCCCCTTTCATTGGAAGGCAGCAGAAAAACACATCCTTATATTGGTGGTCATTAGAGAAATGCCCTCTTACATTTGGGTCAGTGGATCAGTGCCCTCTTACATTGGTGATCAGTGGAGAAATGCCCTCTCATACTGCATGTCAGTGGAGAAATGCTTGCCCCCTTACACTGGAGGTCAGTAGAAAAACACCCCTTACAGAGAAATGTTTACATTTGGGTCAGTGGAAGAATGTCCTCTGAAGCTGGCCATATACTGCTCTATAGAGCAGATTCCTCCATCAACAATATGAGCCCGTTGATCGTGGAATCCCTGCTGTTTCTTTTGTATTCGGACAGCAGCCACTGGCCACTGTCAAAATACCCAAACAGAGCCGGCAGCTCATTGGCTGCCAGCTCTGTACGAAGGAGCCTTTTAGAAAATCTTAAATCAGCTGATCGAGGGATGATCGGCCAAAAGGGTGCCAACAGTGGCACCCACTCTTCGAATTTCAGCTCATTCCTGAAAAACCGGACGAAAATTACAGTGTATGGCCACCTTTTAGGCCCCGTTCACATTGAGCGGTTCGCAAATCGCGCGATTTGCACTTTGCGCGATATCGCGCAAATGTTTGCATTGAGCAAGCTTGAATCGCGGCTAAATCCGCTCCAAAAAGGGTCCTGCTGTAGCAACACACTCGACACGCGACAGCAGGACCCTTTGCCCCATTGTGAAGCATTGGAGAGCGATATCGCGCGGTAAATTGCTGCTATATCGCGGGAATTACCGCGCGATAAATCGCTCAATGTGAACGGGGCCTTACATTGGTAGTCAGTGGAGAAATGACCTCTTACACTGGGGGTCAGGGGCAAAGTGTCTCTTCATCAGTGGTCATTGTAGTGCTCTCTTGCAATACTGGTCAGTGTAAAAGAGACCTTTTACATTGGATGTTAGTGAAAAATTCTACTCCTAGAAGTTTAGGTGGGAGATCAACTTGTTCAAGGAACCCCTGGCAAGCTTTGGAGGGACACTGGTTGAGAAAAGCTGTAGTAAAAGATATGTAAAACGCTAAATAAAAATACAATTTGTGACTTCACATCCCAAAATACAGTGTCTTGGTCCTATGCTTTACATACACATCATCTTTTATTTACCTTTTTTATAATTAATATTTTTTTTTCAGGCATTAATTCAGTATGAACATGATAGTAGTCAAATGAATATTGCTTACTATTGGAAGAGTTTTCTTTGGGAGTGTTCTTTCCACCAACCACTTTTTCCTGCAGGACACAGAAGTTACGTAAGGGCTGGAAGAAGAAACCACAGTGACAAGCGGGGGCCTGCTGTTTGACCCATCTGTAAGTGTCAGATAGCAGCGGCGTCTGCAGATCATAAAGACCGTAAATATTCAACTCCCCTTCTGCTAGCTAGCGACAGTGTCGCTTCAAGGCTTGTAATGTATTGGGAGTAGCATGAAAAATAGTCGTGGTTCTAGGCAGAGCACCTTTTAATACCTCTGATGTTTGTAGTTTTCCAGGCAGATTATAATTTATTTTTATTTTTTTTCACAGAATGTGATAGGAGCAATAACTGTTCGTAATTTGAAACAGATATTTATATTCTTAATGTACTGGGTTTTAAACATTATGGAGTGAAGCTTAGTAGCTTTACGGTTGCAGCGAAAGTTAAATGTTAAGAGTTACTGTCTTTTCAGCTTATCTCTATTCTTCATGCTTGACCCAGTTCCAGAAATAAGACCAGAATTTATAACTCTTTCCATGCCATAACATTTACTCCACAGAAGCCCCCACTGGAAGCAAGAAGGTTGAATAAATATGCTTAAAATATAGTTAACAGAATTGTGCATTATACTGTAGTTCTGCGTCATGGTTCTTTTTTTTCCACCCAGAGTTACCTGCTCTCTGTCTGGCACCATCTCTCTAGGGGTTACTGAAACGTTAAATGAAAAGTTCAATTTATTAAAAAATGTAAGCAGTGTCGTTGATGACTGTCAGCTGTTATAGTGTTGGATCATTTATTATGCATTAAATTAGTGGAGATTCACCAGATATGATAGATCTGTTATAACTACATACTCGCCGGCTAGATGCAATTAAGAAAGGTCGTATAGCAGAGGCTGTAAAGGTCTGACTGAGGCCAATGCCGGAATAATAGCTGTGTCCGGAAGCCAGCCAAGTCTGGCTTAGCTCTGTTTCACTAGGAAAACCGTCCTTGGCTAAATTTCCTTGTTCTGTTGCAACAGTGTTGCACCATTGGTTTAGCTGCCAGTGGCTGCTTTTCTTGTCCCTGTTTATATGTTCTATGATATCACCGATTAGGTACATAAAAGATGTTTGTTACTTGTTTAAAAGGTAACTCCAGATAAATGTTTTGACCCCGGTACTCAAACTAATAGAATAACAGTAACGTATCCCTTGTAGCCCTACAACATATATCCTTTTTAAAGTGTATTTCCACTTTTACAGCCAAATTGGTTTAAACCTATTTTATATTTGTTACATATTACCATTTACATAGCATAAGCCTAGATTTTTTTTCAAAAACTGCTGCTTACCATTTTACTTATTTAGAGATTCCCTTTTATGGAGGGTGCTGGGGACTTGTGAAAATTGGCACACAAGTAAATAGTGGATTAATGGTAGATGGTAAATTAATAAAAATAGGATGCAGCACCGTGCATGGGGTCCTAGCTCTGTTCCACAGCTTCTGGATAGCACTATGCAGCCTCCTTTTAAGGACTGCATGTCCCATGATTCGTACCTTTTGCAATGGTGAAGGAAGTGGAGGAAAAAGGGAGTGCTTACAATAATGCCTTTTGGCTAGCTTTCCTCTGACAGGGAGGCAAAGAGTGGGTGGTCTGGAGGGAGGAGAAAATGGACGGGACCATGAAGGAATATGGTTAAACTTCTGGTCCCAGTGTCATTCATGAATGCTGCAAGTGGTGCTGCATGGGCTGGGTGGAGATTTTATCACTGGGAGGATTACACTGCTTGTATGTGCCAGAGCTGGATCTGGCGGCATATACTACTGTAGTTCCCCTTGGAAGCGTGTGGAGACCATGTAGACCAAACAAAGCCAACCTCCTAACAAAGGAGTTCAGTTTAAAACTATATATTTGTTGATGTGCTGGCCAATGCTGATATTACCAGTAAAAAGATGTAATAGGATTAAGGTATAGAATATATTTTTTATTTTTATTTAGTTTGTTACATTTTAATGTTTACCATTATTAACCTTGTCTGAATTGTGTTGGCAGGTCTCTATTATCCGTTGTAACCTATAAGTACTTTTCTGACCTCACAAAGGGTTAAGGATCTCAAGGCCTGATTGGCACATTTTCTGAATTATTACACTATATAAAAAACTGTCCCTGCAATTTACAAAATATATTTATTTGTGAATGGGAACACACAGCAAATATATAGAGGGTTTTCCCAAATTGCACTGCAAACGTGGAAATATGCATTAAGGACTTATTTACATTTCTCCATTTTGATGCAGCTAAACTCATGTATTTGAATGTATGAATGAAACTTGGAATGACTATGGGAAAACTTGCATGAAACAGTAGAAATTTACATTGTTGCCTATAGGGCTGGTTCACATCTGTGCACTGCAGTTAAGTGTGAAAGGGTAATGAAAACTATATGGGCCCATCCAAACTTTTATATGTTCCCATGTGCTCTGGGGAAAGAGAAACTATAGAAACCCATCCAAACCTACATGTTACCATGTGCCTTGCATGAGAAAGGGAAACTATATGGGCCCACCCACACCTACACGTTACCATGTGCCCTGGTTGAGAAAAGGGAAACTAACTGGACCCATCTACATCTACTTGTTACCATGTGCTCTGCATTAACATGGAACATTGTGATTCCGGCCTGTGCATTGATTTATTTGCACCCAGCCCCAAATATCTATTTTTAGATTTCAGCAGATTTGTTTTACTGAGCCTTCATTCTATTTGGCATTCAAGCAAATTAAACGGTCCCGTTTACATTTAAATAGCTATGTATATGCTACAAAGCCTCTGATACCATGGTGGCCGGAGAAAAGGTTATGAACTTTTATTCATTTGGTTACATTTACAGGGTTATTCACAGAAGGGTGAAGAGTTTGGGGAAGGCAGGAGAAGTGAACAATCTATTCTCCAATTCAGCTCACTTTACAGTTCAGCTAATTTGTCCTAATATTGTTCACTTCTCTTGCCTTCTCCAAACCCTCCACCCTTTAGTAAATAGCCCTGTTAAATTATACATTTTATAGAAGAGATGTGAATCCTCCTGTAAATTAAGTCAGGAGGGACAAATCTTTCCAAAATGTCCTCACAACTTCCACAGCTAGCTTCCAACTGTCCTTCGTTTGGAACCATCTCTAGTGAGGTAGCAGAGCTGTTATACTGCACTAAACATCTATTCTTCAGATTATTACATTGTTCATAACACTAAACACCTATAAAGGAAAAGTAGCCCCAATACGTTTATGATCTTTCTTGCACCCTATTTCTCCCTGGTCTGTGATGGGGGGGTGTGTCAAGGATATGTGCTTTGCCTAAAGGTTTGGAGGTATGTAAACTGCCTCCCCATAATCCATAGAAAGCATGATTAAGAGGCATCGGGGTTTCAGTGCTTATTCCCAAAGGTTCAAACTCAAGGAAATCTTTAAACAAGCTCACTGGCTCTGGTAAAGCATCTCTTAAATACACAGGCTTCCCTCGGTGGGTACCCGGAAGCAACTCAAAGTATAGACTTACAGATAGGCACCAAACAGCAGCATGAAAAGTCAGAAGTGCCTTTTTAATTGTTTGTAATATTGTTTTATGAAAAGAGCCAACTCGTTTCGAGGGCAACAAAACTTTGCCTTCATCAGGACTTAGAAGACTGGAATGGTTCTATAACCAAGTGTATCGATATTTGTTCTGGCCCAAAACCTCTGTAGGATCTTTAATTCTAGCAATGTGTTCAGCAGTGCTGGTTACATGTAATAAAGGTAATAGCAGACATCTTATGGCTGATCTTAAGTGGAATGTTACCTTTTAAAAGTTTAAAATGGAGTACAGGTTCACTTTTTAAATATTGGCGTTATTGTAGAAAACTGTTTCAATATGTTGTCTATTTTTACCACTCGCAGCACTTGTCATTGATTGCAGTCACATCTTTCTAGCTTTGACACAAGCAGTTATAACACTGCCACTGGGGAGAGAAGGTACAGAAAACATTTCAACCCATTGATGGAGATGAGCAGCACAGAGAGCAGAAGGGAACAATTTCCGGATCAGATAACATTCACCGTGTTCATTCAGAGTTTAGTTCTTTTTTAGATCACATAAGGCAAAAGCAATATATACCATCTGAGAACCTCTATAGATCTATTGTGCCTTTCTCTCAGGGAGCCCTATTCATTCTTTGCATTATGCACATGATAATATGATTCTGTATTCAGCCTGTCCCGAGAAGGCAAAGAGAATTATAGAGTATATTAATTCACACTGGCTTATCAGAATTCATATTTTATTGTCCTGACAGATCTTAAAGTGTACATGAACTGTGAAAATGAATTTGCTTCCTATTGTACTGTCAAATATACAATTGAAAGAGTTGTAGCTGTTCATTAGGTGCAAAGAAATACTCATTGGTCTTCTCAGAAATCTTGTAAGCTGATAATGCCCTGTGTGCTTTTCTATCTGTGATGCACAGTTAGCATTGTTCCCAGCTATTGCTGCGGACTATTGAACAACTTCCCAACATGGTATGTAGATGAGGAAAAGGAAAAGTGTTTTGTGGTGTTAACACACTTCCTGTCCTTGGGTGACAACGCTGCTCCTCCATAGATACAGAGAGTGAGCATTGTCACTATAGGACAGGAAGTGTTAGTGGCTGGATCACCAGGTGAAAATAAAGGGGGAAAAGGCTAAGGAAAGAAAACTAAAGCAACCACCACATCTATGAACTGGGAAGCTACACTTTGTTATTGGTTTTAATTTGTAGGAAGCGAAATTCAAGCTTATTGTGTGTGATTTTGCAGTCCTTTCAACCCTTTATGATTTTTGCACATATGTTAAAATGCATGTTTTAGGCCTGAAGATTACTTAAAACCATCTAGAATTATCTAGGGCTGGTAATGATTAAAATTTTCGTGTTCGATTTAATCGACATTTTTTTAATCTATTTTAATTTCGATTAATTATAACACACATACAGAATTCTTGTCTAAGCAACAATGGTAATGGGGACAGGGCCACACAAAGAAATGTAAAAAAAAATATTGCTCATGTAAGAGCCATATCATTGTCGTGGATGGACTAGGTCCATCATGTTGGTGTACCGAAGGGCAAGATGAGATGCCTTTAGTTGATTACAAACAGGATTGCTGCACGGTGGGGTCTATGTTTTATTAAAAACCTTTATAAGCCAGTAACAGATATTTTTGGAATTGGAGAGTTGGGTAGCTGCTTACAAAGATCGATACGATAGATTTTATTGTATCTAAACCACCTGGCTATTACGTTTCCCTGGGTCTAAGACCCTCCAGGGCATATAATGCTCATTCCCTGCATGTACAAAATTAGATTTTTAGATCTGTGCCGTAGTAGCTGCTTCTATTCATACACCTCTCTACTCATCTTGGAGTGGGCCACTCACCTGTATTGGAACTTATATAGCTTCACATCTGGTAAATCTACGCTGTACTGTTGTATGATTTTCTATTCGTAATGTTTCACTCATTTTCTCCCCCTTCCTAACGAAGGGAAGGAGTCCGGTGACGTCACGGACATCGCTGTCACCGGACTCCTCCCCCCTTCCCTTCGTTAGCTGTCACAGATTTCGACGTCACCGGACTCCTTCCCCCTTCCCTTCGTTAGCCCACAGAGCCACTTGGGGAAGGAGTCAGGTGACGGAGATGTCCGTGACGTCACCGGATCTCCGAAGGAACTCCTGGAAGCCGGCGGAGAGGTGAGTACCGATCAAAAAGAATTTAATCGATCAATAAAATTATATACTAAAAAAAAATACTATGATAAATGTCTGGTTACCTTTTGTAATGCTCTCGTGGTATTTCTGCTGACAGTAAAGATGTTTAATACGTCGAATGGATTGTACTAGATGACGGCCAGCTTCATATTCTTTATGTTGGAGATTTTGAAATGGCAACACCTTCAGGAGCTATAGGTTATCTAACAGTTTCTATTAATCATGAGGGAACAATGGTAATCTGTCGCAAAGAAAAATACCTGGATAGGAAGACTTAGATGGCAGCACTGCTATTCCTTGACTCCCTACAGCAAGTAATTAAACTGACCGTATTCATCCTCCCTGTTGCTGAACTGGCATACTGCCCAGGATTCCAGGAATCGAAATAAAAAGTCAATATAGCTAGCTAGCGCTAGCTATATATATATTTTTTTTCTAGATGACCCTTAAAGCTGAACTCCAGCCGCAGACTTCTTGCATTTATTATTTAAAAAAAAACAAAAGATACATATCCTATTCCGTTATAAAATCATCATTGCAATAGGAATATAGTTGTTTTTGATAATGCAATCAAAGCTTACTTGAAAAAGAATCACTTTTATTGTAGTGAGTGCTGCCTTCTGTCTGCACATCACTTTCAACAACGTGCTGGATTCCCAGGGTGCTTGGCATCTGTTTCCCTGCTGTTTGATGTCATGCCATCTCGATTTCTCAAGACTACATATCCTATCCTGCATTGCGTCCAGCAAGCAATGATAATGTTACATTTTTTAGACGTAGGGTTGTTTGTACAGATGGCTGGCTCTGTGAAAGCTGTGATAGTGTGCATATTCACAGGGCTGAGTGAAATTGTGTCAGTGCATTGAGGAAGTTCATCCTTTTGGCATCTTCAATAAGTAAGTTAACAGACTTCTAGATGGATATGGTTATTAGGAGTGGGATCAAATTATGGAAATGCATATTTATTTTTAGTCTTTGACCATAGATATCTAATAAGAGGCAAAATAAGTTACCACTTAAATTATTCCCGGTGTCCTCTTTACTACACATTGCTTTGATTTGCACTTGCAAGATAACACAGGCAGGGGCGAACGTCCGGTGCTGCGGGGATGAAAGGTGCAGCGGTTACAGTGAAGGGCTTAAGTCACATAGCCACTCCTCCTCTCTCTTTGCCCATGTAAAAAAATCCTTGTTCTCTTTCCACATAATGCAAGGCATTCTGTAAATGGAGGAGGGGTGGCTATGCGAGTGGCTCTTCCCTCTTCCATTCGCAGAATGCACTGCTTTCTATAAAAAGTATTCATGTGAATAGGCAAGGGGAGAGGGTATGAAACTGGAGCCCTTCACTGTCATTTTTTTTTTTTTTTTTTATTCCACACAAAACAATCTGTGTTAAGGCTATGGACATTAAATTATTTACATATTATTAAATAGTAGTAAAGGAAGGTGCAGGTACCCTAGAGTAGTTTGTCCTCAAAGTTCACAGCAAAAGCACTGAAGCAGCTAAGATCCCCCTTCCCAGAGCACATGTATTTACATTAGAGATTAGAAAGCTGGAAGGCTACCAGTTACTGCTGGAAGTGGGAGCGTAGCTGCTGACAGAATGACTTGGACAGCTTCAGTGCTTCTGCTGTGAAATTTAACAATTAATTGCTCCACAGTGCCTGCATCTACAGAGGTCATTTACTACTTGTTTAGAATGTGCTGTAGTATGCCCATATATTTAAAATATATTAAAACAAAAAAAACAAACACTTTTTAACTCTAACTTGACATACAATCCAGTGAAGAGAAATCTTTTGTTAAATACATGCAGACAACGTCTTGTATATGTCGGTAATCAATGTGTTACCTTCTTATTGCAGCTTTCGCGCGGGAAGTGAATTATGTCCTATATGCAATCTCACTGTGTAGTCTAATCACACATAACTATCACATTCACCAGCTAATTATGTGGCAAGATTTGGAAAGTTACTTCAGTCAGTGGGCTCTACTGCATGAAGCCGTTATTTGAATACTGGACTCTCACAGGTGTAATCATGGATAAACAGAGCTTCAAAGTTCTTTATGGATGATTGCGGTAAATTTTGGAACGGATGGATCCTGGGCTTTAGAAACCAGTCCCTTGATGTATTTTTAAAATGTACTCAATACAAAATTGCTGCATTATATCATGTATGGAAAACATGCTCTAGTGCTGTGATTGGGCAGATGAGGAAATGGGGATTAGTAATGTAGCACATCTGAAAGTAGGCTCGTTTATGAAGAGGTACATAGTGACATCCTGAATGGCCATTAAATGGAGTAAAGTGAAAACTGCCAATGTGTAATTTCCCGTCTTCCTAAAATCTCATGCTTTCAACTGGCACTTTCATATATCTGTTAAATGAATACATTAATCTATATATCGGACAAACAGGAAGTCAGTCCAAGAGCAAAACCTTAGGAATGGGCACCTTTGTTGTGTTTAATGCTACACTGTCCTGTATCTGCTGCTTTATTAATGGTTAGTCCATTTAAAGGGCAACTTCACCCTTAGTAAAATCACCCTTTAAGGAACCTCACCCCCTGAGTGCAGCCCACTTGTGAAAATACTTAATATTCCAGCAATCTTTACTATGCGGCCCTACAAGATGTCATTCAGCCTTTTCAAAGAAGAATTCCCAGATCCTCCTTCTACAGCACATGTGTTTGGTGGTCCCATTCATTCCAATAAGTGAGCCATACTCTCTGGATGGCTGTCGACTTCATTGAATATCTAAAGGTCAACTTTTCCTTTTAAACCTGGTATTTTAGGTACAGGGTTGGGTAGCAGTTGGCTGATTCAACCTCTGGTTTAATATATTTTGTTGACTTCTACAAGAACTGTCTGTTTTGCCCTCTCATCATGAAGTGTTGCTGCTCTGCTGCAGGAGATAAGCGTTTCATAGATTTGTTTCTCAGGTGCTTGCAACACTGGCACCCCTTTCTAATTCTGTATGGCACAATAGGCTGCGATAATGTTGCACTGAAGTGTGCAGAGTAGGAAAGGATGTAAATGGGCTGCCCATATAAAAGAGGATGTATAAAACCAGTATCTCCCTAGTGATATGGGGGATATCCGTCAAAATAATTTTCAACTTGCTGGTAAAATCATTCTGCTCACCTGCTAGTTAGTCGGGAGGCAGTGCTAGGGGGCGAAGCTGGGAGGAGCCAGGAGGCAAAGATGGCTATGTGCTGCTTAAGAGGACGGAAGACGATACTCTTCCGTCCTCCTCCCATGGTTGGCGATCATGGTCCGGATGGAACCGCTGCTCCGTTTGTCATTTCGGGACCCATGGTATAAAGTAATACCAACTTTTACTCTTAATGTTCAGGCCCTGAAGCAGGAATCCGCTTTTAATATAAAGTGGTAAATACTTTTACAGTTAATGTTTTGACATATAAAAGGAATCGTTCATGTAAGTTAAACAGCTTCACATTATTGTTTATTTGCACATAACCATATGAAGCTGTTTGTAAAATGCATTTCATTACAGTTTTGCAAGTTTTTGGGAGAAATTCAAAAAAGTACATTTTAGTATGCTAGTATTTGCTATTTAGTATTAAGTTTTGCTTGGGCACAATTCACTTTTCTGAATAATCCCTATAACAGCACCTCTACACCTTTTTTAGGTTCAGGCTCACTTTAACTAAGCCCAAACCCATCCTTCTAATCTTATCCTTTAAGTGACCCTGTTTTTTTGAGCCATGCTATAAAACAAGAGATTTAGTACGTGTGTTTTCTGCCAAGGGTGACTCCATTCCTCACTTCTTTGAAAAGCTACAGTGGCCACTGGTAACCCGCACTCCTGGGCCAGGCACAACATTTTTAAATTCTGTAAATGGTTAGATTAGCCAAAACCTGAAAAGTTTTACAGAACATATTTGCCCCAGCCGCCCCCGGCCTAAAACATCCTCTAAACTTTCCTATCTTATTGGTTGTAGCGCTTCAGACTCTGTTTTTTTGTTCAGCATTTACACTAGTTGTACACCCCGGTCCATACTAATTAGAAGTTGTACACCACCCTCCCCCCACTCCAATTCACACCCCAGCCCCTCTTTCCTTCCTTTCTCCCCCCAGGGAGCGCTGTCACATAGGACTCGATTCTTCAACTTTCAAATTTTGTTATATGTACAATACCCATGCAATTGTATTGTAGCACATTTGAAATATTAATTAAATGGCCAAAAAAAGGCAACAATAAATATAATTACACCAATTGTATGCCTCTTTCCATGGAACATTATTCTTTTCAGGGTCCAGAAAACAAGACAGAACATTTGATTCGATACACGGAAAGGTATCTTTTATAACATGCATTCATTCTACCTAATGAATAGCATAAAAGGAACACACTGCACATGTTGCCATAGAAACATTCTAAAGGCAGGGTTTTAAAAACATATAGGAAATGGAACAAAAAGATCAACAAAACAAGCAAGCGTGGTTCTGGTTCATATTCGTTTGTAAAAGCCTGTTCTAAATATTTTTGTGTTGTAAAGAAAAAGTATAGTAAATTATTACTCCGATTTTTGTTTCTGTTCTTACGTGTACTATACTGAATATTTTATCATACTATTGTAGTATTTTGTGATAAGCCTGTTACTATAGTGTTGGCTGTAGACAACGGTAATTGGTGTGTGTGTGTGCATATAAATATAATGTATATAAAAATAATATATAGATTATAGTGAATATACTTCTCTTAATGACTTGAGGTGACAAGAGTGAACATCTTTAAGAATAGTGCCCCTCAAAGTGAATAAAGAATGCATATTCCTTTGGTTTCATTTTGTATAACAAATACAAGTTTTCTTTAAATGGAAAAAACATGTATAATTATCCTTTTAGTTCTTCCCCCAACACACATGTGCACGCACACCTACCAAAGCCTATACTCATGTATGTATGATGCTGTAAAATCTGCCCTGTGCAGCCCTTGGGGAACCATGCAGCTGCCACTGCAATACTCAAGGAGGGCCCCTTGGTTCTTTTCCACATGTGCTGGAAAATCCCAGTCATTCCTGTGGAGAGGCTGTCTATCCTAATAGAGGGCTTTTCCATAAAAAAGAATGGAATTTTTGCTGTGGATGCGCAGAAGAACCAAGGAACCGACCAGAAACCTTGCATCAGCGACTGGGCCATGGGCTGCACAGTGTGGGTTTGACAAGAGCATGCACAGGTGAGTACAAAGCTTTGGGGAGGGGGGTAGAAATGAAAGAAGAATAATAATACAAAAGAATAGTTAGCCTCTAAAGTATACCTGCTTAAAACTAACGCTGTTATAAAAAATGTAGGCAATAGGAATAGAAATGCCAAGCTTTCTCCAAGTTCACTGACATGGTTTCAAGAGAGAAATGATTGACCTAAATGTTGTTTTTTTTGAACAGACAAAACTTTGGGAGATTCTGTAGATGTTCATATCAGTGATAGGTGCTGTATCTAAGCCTCTGCGCTGCATTTTATGGTGTACATTGATTTAAAAATTGTCAGATAAAAACGCTTGTTACTGATGCTTCAACTTGATATTGGATGGATAGCTGAAACCTAACAACAAGACAGCAGCCCTCATGCAGTTGTCACATTTCCTATCTGGTTAGAACAGACGCATGTCTTTTTTATACAACTGGAGAGCAGGCTTCTTATCTGGTGGCTGTGTCATTCGTTCTGGATTAGACATGCATCAATCTGCATTTGTTGATATACAAAGCACAGATCCGTGGCACACATCAAATTTTAAGAATAGGTTTATACGACTGAAATCGGATTTGTTGAGTTTATTTTTTTAATAGTGTACGGCTTATTTTAAAGTGTCATTAATTTAAAGCAAGAACATGTTTGTAATTGCTTTCCTATGTTTCCTTTTAATTTACTTTAAAGGAGAACTATGGGGTTAGGGCTTTTCCCCATAGTTCTTATTAGGGTAACGGGAGGACACAAACTAGCGTCCTCCCGTCACCCTAAGCTCAGTATAGCGCGGGCTACAGCTCGGGTATACTGAGACGCCGCAGTATACCGCGAGCTACCGTTTGCGATATATTGAGACTCCGCAGCTGAAGCGGATCCCAACAACTATGTCTGGATCCGCCCAGCTGCGTGAGTGAGAGCTTGCTCTGCCTATCTAGAGGCAGAGCCAGCTGTACCTGCCCCTCCCCCGTCCGTTCCGCCAGTCAGCGCTGGAGGATCGGAGCGGGGAGGGGGGAATCCAGTCCCTCCCCTGTCACGGCAAAGAGCCGTGACCGGATCGAGTAGTGAGCGAACGCCGGTATGCGTTCGCTCACTTCCAGATCTACTGAGCCGACCTGTGACAGCCTCATTGTCACAGGTCGGCTAGAACTATGAGTGAAAAGCACTCACCTCATAGTTCTCCTTTTAAATGTGGCTCATTAGTGTTATCATTTTCTGCCATATCTGTGCATTGAGAATAGTTAGGCATTTGACTAACAAAAATATTTGCCTTACTTTACTGCTTTTGGCAGGTAGAACCATTCCTCTAGGCAGATGTTAACTTTGGGTTAGAGTTGTCCTTGTAACGAACCAGGGCAGCATAGCTCTTCCAGTTCTGATTTCTTCTATTTAGTTATTAGCTGTGTATTTCAGTGTAAGAGGTGATGTAGAATGAGGCAGACATGAGAGATGTGACATATGTCAGGCATCTTTGTACTACCTCTTTTCTAGAACTATGTCAGCTGATGCTGAGTTTGCAGTCTTGCTCAGAGACCTGGCATGACTAAATTTGCATTTTCACATTATGTTCAGAGTATGAGAAAATATTTTCTAAAAATGGCTTAACTGCCTAGCTGTGCAACACATTTTTATCTTGTTCTTTACTCTGCTGATTCATTCTTTGAGGTTAGAAAGACATCACTGGTATCACAGCACTCAGTTGTTCCATTTGATCGTGATAGATCAGTGCTTGATATCAGTCAGTGTAAACACTCCTCTTTGTAGTTTCAGGACCCCTGACTATTCAGTTCCTTTGTATTAGCTTCTTTTTAAATTGTCACATGGGCGGGCTCCAGGGCACAGTATGATTGAACCAGTTGGAGTTTTGCATCGGAGACCAAATAATAATGTGATCCTCGCAGCATGCTTAAGCAACCAAATAGAAGTTCTGCACGTATCCTGCAGATGTGAAAAATAAATAGTCAGAGAATCCTTAGGTATAGGGCTTTATGAGAATAATTGGAACAGCTGAATTTTGTAGGGTAAGAAAGCTGATACCATTTGCATTTTGCACTATAAAAGTGGTATACACATTTACAAATACACAGCACCTAATGGCTAACAATATGCAGGAGCTGTTAAAGTATTAATTAGTGCCTAATGAACTCCTGGATTTATAAAAATGAACTTTTGCAGTGGGGCGACCCCACACTACAAGGGTTAAATGCTCAATTTGGTGTAGGACCTTTTATCCTTGTTCCTGAGGCAGTGACTGCTCACCTCTCTCCCCATCCATACCAGCTGTAGTATTTCCCTTGGCAACCTTGCAGCTAATAGACCTACATTAGACTTGGGGATGTCGCGGGTCCTGAGACCGCCAGGGCCCAGGGGAGAAGGGGCTGCCAAATGGTTTTTAAGCCAGGCAGGAACGAGGATCAGGTGAGTACATTTTATTTTCCTCCCTAGAACAAAACTAACAGCTACACCTTGCAGTGTGGCTGCACCTACACTGCGAGAGTAAACTGTAAGTTTAAATAGTAGCAGGCGTGCGCCATATCACTTCTGCCAGCATCTGAGGTGAGCTATGGGGGCTCTCAGGTGGACTGTGCAGGGTCTATGGTGGGCTGTGCGAGGTGTATAGTGGTCTTTTCGAGGTCTCAGGTGGTGGGCTGTGCGGGGTCTCAGGTGGTGGGCTGTGCGGGGTCTATTGTGGACTATGCAGAGTCTCAGGTGGTGGGCTGTGCGGGGTCTCTTTCCCTGCACACGTGCTGCTCCTCCTACCTGCAGTCCGAAGTGCCCAGCCTTCCTCTGATACATCCGCCGTCAGCCCTGAGCCGTCCACTGCTTCTCCTCAACCTCCTGCTGGCTGGACTGCATCTCACTGTGCCCCGTGGGGCCTTGCGGCCGCCTAAATTGCCTGGTTAAGCAACCGCCACTGCCTGTTTCTGTGTAGGTCAGCTTGCCTTGGCCCACCAGGCAAGTGCCCGCTATGCCTGATGGCCAGTCCGGCCCTGTGCCTCACGGTAGATATGCCCCTGGGCAAAGAACAGATAAAAATTGTGAATTAATAAAGGGACAACCAATAGTATAATGGACACAAGTCTGTGTTTGGAGTCTTGACATTAGCTGGGAAAAATCTTGACATACAAGCAGAACTGGTTTAAACCGAAACTTTACTGGTTTTGAATCCATTTAAAAGTATAGCTATTACTTAAATTATTTTTTGGGGAGTACCACATGTAAAGCATGCATACAGTGTAATATACTGGTTCATCTTAAGATCACTGTCAGCAGTCCTCCATCCATGCTTCCTCTCACTTCAGGGTTGTTGAAAGAAACAGGAAGGACTTAGCGCTGCCAGTAAAATTTTAGATTTCTTTCTTAATAGAAAGTGGAACTGTTTACACAAAAAGAGAATTCTTGTTCCCTCATCTTCCGGGAAAAAAAGCCTTTTTTTTTTTTTCTTTTTCTTCCATACGTTGCACACGTGATATTCCCATAATATTGGTTTAAAAGGCACTTTGCCTAAAATGAAATAATGCAAACATGGGGCGTTTTAGCAATCAGGTTTCACATCCAGTCTCTAAAATTGGGTCATAAATGGCAGATTGGGACACCAGGCATAACCCAGTTTTTGCTGTGATCATTCCCCATCCTCGGTAGGTGTGTCCAGATATATACAGTATGTTTGAAACAAATCAAATATGCATATGCAACAGGGGATAGGAAAAGCATACAAGAACTGCATGCACATAACTATGCGGCCCTTCTACAGCTACATCTTCCATTATGGCCGTTTGATAGAGCAGATAACGCCGGCGTTTGTAGCTCGTATTTGTCAGTATGGAAAAGCTCTGCCCAAGCCTATAAGTATGTGCCTCTTTTTGGGGAGATCAGCGCGATGTGACCCTTTTTCCTAATCGCGCTGATCTGCCCAAAAAGAAGCTCATGTACTTTTTTCCAGCGACAGGCTGTTTTCTCAGCGCGACGCTATGCTGAGACTTGAACTTTAGAAATCAATAGGATTTCTTGTGCAGAGCTTTCTGTGCTGGAAAATACGAGCCACAAATGCCCTGGTGTAAACAGGGCCTTAAAGTAGGTAAAAAGTAGCAATTCTTAAGACCTTGTTCACATGGGTGGCAAAGGGCGGTAAAAATAAGTGGTTAATCTCCAATTTTACCACCCCTGACCAACTCAATGGCTGCTGAGGCTTGTATACACTCTGCAGCAATTGTAAATTGTAAACAGCATGGCGCATTTGGCAGGCAGTGCCACTTGCCAAATGCAATCAAAAGGACTGTGCTTACTACCATATTTCCAAATGGTTGCAGCGTGTTATTGCAAAGCAAAACCTCAAAAAATTGAATTCAGGAGTACCTGAGTACCTAGAAACCACTCCTCTATTACCCTCTGGAAAGAGATCCACCACAGATCGCTTTTCAGAGGAGCAATATAGTCTGCCTTATTTTCAGTCCTGGCAGAGGTATCTGAACATGCACAGGAAAAATACTATTTGGCATCTGGTTGCTATGGGCAATAACTCTCCTGTACATTTCTACAATGGTATTCGCACATATCAATGCAGCTATCCTGTGTGTCTGTTATTTTCTTTAAAATGTTTTGTTTTCTTGGTCTAAAAAATGCTTCCTCTATTAAAGATCTTGCCATGCTAGTCCCCACAATGAAATGCCTGGTCACTTGCAAATAATGTATTAAAATGAACAATAGGCAACATGTTATGGTCCTTTAGCTGCTGCCAAATTATCCTCCTTGTCACGAAAAATAATATTTAGAATTGGCAAGATTTTCCAGCCACTTCGGTTTACGTTCTCTAGAATTATGTGGAAAATCGACTCGTATGTTCACAGGAAAAGGCATGTTTATACTTGCAGCTTGTGTGAATTTTCATGACACTTTCTTTTACTATATACTGTAAATATTTCTTTTAAAAAGGGGGACAAAATGCTGGTTTAAGGTCTTGTATTGATTGGAGATGGAAATGGATGAGTAGGGGATGGAAAGGGAAATGTAGAATAAAAATATAGTTTTATGGATATCTGGTCATAATGGAAAGTTATGTTCATTCCCTCTGCCTTATTAAGGGTATTGGGGATGTGACATGTACAAAATATGGTAACATAGTATTTGAGGTTGAATAAAGACACAGGTCCATCAGGTTCAACCTATTGCGTGTATGTATGTGATTCTGCATGTGTAATGTGTGTGTACGAGTCCCTGTGTGATTTGGTTGCAATCAACAAAATAGATAAAACTCCCAGTTCTCCCAAACTGTGACTAGTCCAAGGTGTAATAGACATAGATAATCTAATTCCAATGAGTGGTCTCTGGACCTGACACTGGAAGCTGTCAGAGTGTGGGGAGGGGGGAGACATAAGCAATTGGACAGGTTTGAAAACCTGTCCTATTCACTGTGTTCTCTCTGATAAGCTGGCATCGCTAGTCTCCATTCTGCTCCCCCAATTTAGCATGTTTTAAATTCTGTGCCAGATCATCTGTACATGGCTTACCACCCACATAATTCTGTGGCCAGCTCAAGGCACTGCTGGTTTTTCTCAATGTATCAAAGCCTGGAAATCACTGTGTTTTTATTATGTTATTGAATATTGTAATTTGCTGTGACACTAAGTGATTGATTGCGGGGTGAGGCATTGTCTTACAGCTTACTTTCATTAGCTCGGTTGCACAATATTGCTTCAAAGGAGAAGTATTGGGAAAGTAAGATGTACTCCTCCCAATACTAATATTGCATGCCGGCTCTATATGCTGAGTGATTGTGAAATGCCGGCTCCGAGAGCTGAGTGATCGTGAAACCGCTGATCACTCAGCTCATGATCTCTTTCCTGCAGAGACCGATGACTGTCTGTCACCGGACCCTGTAGGGATCCTCTCTTCCCATTTCTGTTCCTGCAGTGTTCATGTACACTAGACAGAGGTGAGGGTGGGCACAGCTGGCTCTGGCTCTAGAGAGGTGGAGCTAGCTGTCGAGTAATATCGTCGGTATCCTTCATGGTTGCAGTGCGGTTCCTTGCTATCAGCATATAATAGACAGTAGCCCCCTACATGCTGACTTTGGATCACAGCGCTACATTAAAAAATTTTAGGGATGCACCGATACCGGTTGTTCGGTATCGAGTATGAGTACTGATATTTACCTTTCAGCACTCGCTGATACCGAGTACCGGTACTTCTGGAGCATGGAGTCGGCTTACTGGGCAATTAAGAAGCCGGGCGGCAGGTAATGACATGCGGCCCGGCTTCTTGTTTGCCCGGGAAGCCAATTTCCTTCAAAAGCATATGCAGCCTTCCATACATTATAATAAAAAAAAAAGCCAGCCAATCAGCATCAAGCTGGTCAAACAGCCAAACGGCGTGGAGCCGGCCTCCCGGCCAATCAGGGAGCCGGGCAGCGGGTGTTGGGCTCCATGCCGTTTGGCTGTTTGACCAGCTCGATGCTGTTTGGCTTTTTTTTGTATCATAATGGATGGAAGGCTGCATATGCTTTTGAAGGAAATTGGCTTCACGGACAATCAAGAAGCCGGAACGTATGTCATTACCTGCCGCCCGGCTTCTTAATAATGGCAAAATTGACACATGAGGTTCCTTGTAATTTCACCACAATTTAGGGGTTTCAACCCTATTAGTAGGGTAAACCTCAACATCAAGTATTGCTGGTAAGTGTGTGTGTTATCTGAAGCACTTTTCCTAACCTATATATTCTGTTTACTGAACATAACAGTTTTGTATCGGTGCCACCAGATGTCCTCGAGTTCCAAGGGAAGTCCTTTGATTCTGCCCCGGAGAAATTAGGTATGTATCTGCCAATTTTGCAGAATGGGTTTCCTTCTGTTTACAGCACAGGAAAGGTACAACAGAGAAGTACAATAGTATGCTTAATGATCAGTTGGATAAACTGGTTCTGTTCATACTGAGCCTGCAGAAGGAGAAATGGCTCCAACCTGCTCTTTGTCACATAGGCTTCCAAGGGAGATTAAAAGAGGTTGTTGTGCAGGCATGGTCCACTGTTACCATCAGAAAACCCATGTTAAGAAATGCCATGCAGCCATCGTAGGCATTATGTACGTAGACAGGAAGTGTCTGGAAAAAAGCTGCAGGAATCGGCACGGAGATGCAAAAAAAGTGATTTAGCAAACTAAATGCCTTCAATTATGGTCTATATCTGACCTCATATTAAACATCACCCAAAAGTGCAATTTATGCAATCACAGCAATGCTTTTAACAATAATGTTATCATTATGAATATTTAATGAGTAAATAAATGCCAAAATATATAAGTTAAGAGTTCTGTCATACATTGTGCTAAATTATCAGTGCAGAAAATCTGTGCCAAACTATCCACACCCAGATCAGCCGATCTATTGCATGGATTTGCATGAACAGTGTATTAAAAAATAGCAGTGGATGAGAGAACTGGGAATGCCTTCAGCAGTAAACTCTGTTTACTTTCCCTTTCTGTTGAATTCTGACATGTCCAATGAAAAGATGTTTTATCAGTTTAGATTGTGCTATTTAACATCCATACCTGAAGACTCAGACACTGCCGTTATGTAGTAAGAATAAAAAGGGCCAGTGCTCAGAAATGATGAGAACACTTTTCATACAAAGATTCTTAATACTCAAAATTACCATAAAGTAACATTAAGGTCTGGACGTTTTTTCCCTTAACGCATTCTCTGCTGGGAACACGCATGCATGGGTGCCTCCACAGCAGCCGCTTAGCTGATGGAGGCACCCGTGCAGGGGGTGGGGTTTGAGCACTGTGGAAACCCACTAGAAAATGAGGAAGAGAAACTTTTTTGAAGAAAAGGAACATACATTTTATGTATGTACCGTGGGGAGGTTTTCCTTCACTTCCTTTCTCGAAAAAACAACAGTAAGTGAGAAGATCTCTGAAAAGTTAGCTAAATCTTCTCTTAGAAAGTTGTCGCCGGAACAATGTCCTCATTGGCAATTGTTACCTGAAGAGATAGAAAGGATGAATCTCCCTAGTGGCGACCCACACAGCAAAAAGAACCTGACAGAGGTTCTTTCCTCTCACCACTTTATTTTAAAATAATTAGCAAAAATGGCTTTATATATACTTCTATCTTGTTGGCATAATTTTAGTGTCCACACCTTGGAATCCTACCAAGTTTGTTTTATGTATGCCATCTCTTCTAAAGGAAATGTAATGCTTCTTCTGTGTACTGCCTCTTCTAATGGGTTTGTGTGGGTTAAATATTCCCCAATCCCTAATTATTTATTCTTTAGTATGTGTTTAAATCTTGGTTGCCACTCCTAACTACCTCCTGTGCCTCCTCCTGTGTACCAGGTGGATTAGGACTTTTTGCATATTTGAAAACACTTTCAAAAGTTAAACTCCGGAACTTTTACATTTACAATGAATAGCGAAACACAGTTGCTGGTGCTAAGTGGGCTGATGGGGACTTCCTGTGAAGTTCTCATTGAATGTGGTCTAAAGCTTAGCGCAGCTTCCTTGCTGGGAAGAATATTCAACCTTTAGTGGGACACAAAGTATTGTTTTAACTACTTTGCTTTTGAAACTAAAGTTTTCCTGAGTTAGAAACTGTCATGTATTCTACCACATCTATTCACAAAAGTAGAATTATCTAGCATACCTACCTGTAGGTCAGTGCCTTACAAAGAGATCCTTAGGACCATTGAATTAATATTTTCTTCTCAAGATTCTGGGGAAGAACACTGGTTGTTGTGTTGATAAGTAACTTGGTATAAGAGGCTCATAAATGGTTTCAGCTGTCATTTGCACGCCTATGCACTTTGCTGGTGACAATGTCATAAGAGGCTTGTACTTTGTGTTCTGACACATCTTGGCACTTGCAAGATGACAGCAGAACAGTCAACCCACAGTCGATTAATACAAATTAATGCAAGTGTTTGCAAACGCAGTGAAAGAAAAATACTCTTTATTCCTTACACAAATCAAATAATGAAAGTGGTGTTTCAGCCGAAAAGTTAAATACACATTTAAAATTCCATATGTGAATGTTTTACATGTCGAAATATTTGTCATTCTGTTACATTTTATGTTGTGATTCACACACCCTGCTTTACTGCACAGCCAGTATAGTGACACCATAATTTGTGTCCCCTCCCTATCTGTAGCCTGATTAGAGAATTAATGAGCATTACCATGCTGGTAAGGTCCTCCATATGTTCACCCGTAATGTAAAACTGGCTGGACAACCCTCGACAGCAATGGGGTCTGATTGGCTCGCAGTACAGAACATTCTATTTACTTTATCCTGGTGTGCAGTGAATTCTGGAAAGTTGAAGCTAGACTTCAGGCAGATATAAAAGGCAAGGACTGTACGTACCTGAATTTGACTTGGTATCAGCTTCTTGCAGTTTCCTTTACAACAGAGCTCAGATTTGCAGACTGAGAAGCCATACAAGGAATCGGACAGCTGTGCTGCATTGCTCATGACAGAGTGGCAGATATCTGGCCTCATTTGTGTGCACCTTCTCCTTTCACTGTCCAGTCACAGTCTGTGGGAGGGAGAATATATGTGTTACTTTTTTGCAGCAGAGAAAAATCAGTTCTGCTGTGTCAGACGGGACTGTGTTGTGTGTCAGAGCGGTCTAAATCTCAGAACTGTATAGACCGAAATACATTCTTTGGCAGGTAGAACTATGTGCCTTGCGATCCCCTGCGGCCGATCGCATTGTGGCCAGAGGACGTGGCTACGGTGCCATTCACTTCGATGGCCCGTCACGCCCCCTCCTGCCCCCCAAAAATGAGCCAGACACAATGCGAGGCAGTGTGTTCTGGCCAGAATCAGGTCGGAACCTACTGCATCGGGTGTGAACTAAGGGTAGAGTAATAAGTTATAATTCTTTATTCTTCACTCTGGTAGGCTCCCTTCATGTGTGTGACTGGTCCACTGAGACCCCCTGTCTAAAGCATTCTGGCCTGTGGTCATACATGTACCTCCTCACATACAATGCAGAACTAATAGCCCTGCCTTGTACCTGATGATGCCAAGGGACCACCCAAAGCCCTCAGAGAGAAGAGGAGAGTGGCGGATCCTACTGAAACGAGAAATATGGTAATTAATAAAGCCTCTTACTCTACCACCTAGAGCAGTGGTGGTTAACTTTCTTGATATATTTTATGGCCCCTGACATCACTCACGGGCTGCACATAATAGTGAATGTAATACTGCAGAAAGACTGCATATATATATATATAGCTGGACATGGTTAATCACTGTAAGCATGCTATCAAATTTGGTGGAAATTGGCTGGCTCTGTTCTGCTTCTAGATAGGCAGAGCCAGCTGTCACTCACGCAGCTGGGTGGATCCAGACATAATTGCCGGGATCCGTTTCAGCTGCGGCGTCTCAGTATACCATGAGCTGCAGCTCGCGCTATACTGAGCTTTGGGTGACGAGAGGATGCTAGTTTGTGTCCTCCCGTTACCCTTAGGAGAACTATGGGGAAAAGCCCTAACCCCATAGTTCTTCTTTTAAGTAAGGTAAAGAAAACATAGACAACTGTGTGCAGGGACCCCGAGTTCTGCACAGGAAGTGCTAATGGGCTGCATTTTACCTCCGTGCCACAGGTTGGCCACCAGAGCCTTAGCGTTAACAATCATTTAGCCCTTGCAGTGTGGGGGTGCAGGGCATGGGTTTTCTTTCAATTTCAGAATTGGGCTTTAACATGTGCGTTTTTTTTTTATTTGCTAGATTTACTGATTTAATTAACAGATATCTCTGAATGTTCTCCCTGTAATTAATTATAGCTGCAATATATAACAACAAAATGACAGAACAGCTATTTTTAAGTTTTTATTTTTCCGCTTGTACCTATGCAGCTATCTCATTGTTGACGCACACAGTAATTCCCAGGTTTGATTCTGGTTTCTATGTTTTACAAAGTGGTACATTACTTACATTTTATTAACCTAAAAGCTTCCACAATATATTTGTTATACTTTCTTTTAGCAGCATTTGTTCCTTTTTAAAAGAACAGTCATCAATCTATTTGATAAAAAAAATCAGGTAAATTGAATGAGAAAAAAATAAAAGCTTTGGAAGTTAGGATACCATTATTTTGACCATAGTACAACCAGTGATAATTTTGTGACTTGCACTAGGAGAACGGCAGCTGGAATTTGGTTACAGCAGTTTACCCTCTTACCTTTACCCAATCTTGTAAGTACTCTTGAAATGTGATGTTATTATGATGTACAAAATCTTGACCACCTGATAAAATTCTAGCTTGGCACAAGAGGGGTCAAGAGGTTAAGGCACCAATAGGCAAGGTTAAGGACAACAAGTAGCAGGACCAGGCTGTAGAGGAAAAGATTCTCTTTTAGTATCATCTGCCTATATTTCTAAATCCATTAAAGAGACACTATGCAGTTGTTTCTGACTTCTGCTGGGATACTTTGATGCATCCAGCAGAGTTTCACCTTGACCTAAGAGACAACCAGTCCATTTATAACGTTGCCTACTGCACCTTTTTCGGTAGCAATTTTGGAAGTTTGACTATCCTTACAGTGAAGCCCTTTCTTTGTTGTTAGCATCATGATTTCTATTTGAGCCTACATGAATACCCCATTGTCACTTGCACAGTCCTACATTTGAAAATCCTACCAGTCATATAAAGAGGATGTCAATTTTGGCTATCAGCGGTAGGGCCCTTCTTTATGGTCACATGCATATCGTTTTTGTTGAATAGGGGGCAGACTGATGATGTGCCATCCCTGTTCAGGTGAGTGTGAAATGATATAATCCTGTGGAGCCCATCATTCTACACACATACTATGCCTAACAACATGCTTTTGATTTTGCCTATATGTTAAAGTTGTAAAATACGCTTCCATCTCTTTACATAAAATTACTCAAGAGTATACTGTATATTACTTTGGTTTGCCTTGTTACTGGGGCAAAGAATGCTCCCCGTTTATTATTTTACGACTGAACAATTTTCATACATTGCATAGATGGGGTGGGATGATGGGCAGAATCATACTATAGACATTTCTTTTAAAATGTCCCTTAGTATTAACCTCAATAAAATTTAATATATTTCAGTCTGAGAAACACAAAGGTGTTTTGCTGTGTGTGTGTTTTTCTTATTTTTTTTTTTTTACTACCCAGGGCTTTTTTTACACTTTTACACTACAATGTGGTGCATTTTACACGTTTTTTTTTCAGATTCTAAAGCAATGATGAATTTAAAATGCTTGAAAAATTCAGGGAAACACACGTAAATGACACTTATTTTATGCTGGTTTTTACATGCTTTTGAAATCTTGACTAGGAATTTAGATAATTCATATGGACACTGTGTAACGGGGTACTTGTAGTAGCAAGCACCTAAGGACTCACAGGGTGTCACCACCATACTCCTATGAAGTTATTCCTACAAATTCTGCTCAGGAAATTCTTTTTACTAAAGGGCACTCCACCAACCAAAGTATTTTCAGTGGATTTGTTTCTACAATATGCCCTCTTGAAGGAATGGATTCCACTTATGTGGACACACAAATATCCAAGTTGGCTGCTTATCATGTATACAGGCAGTCCCCGGGTTACATACAAGTTAGGGACTTTAGGTTTGCACTTAAGTTGAATTTGTATGTAAGTCGGAACAGATACATTTTTTCAGTGTAACTCCAGCTTTTTAGTTTTGGATAGCATAGGGAAGGGTCACGTTTGTTTTGCTGTCTATGTTATTCAGAAGATGATAATATAATGAAAACATTGTTTTATTTAAAATGACACACCAAAAAAAGTTTTCATTATTTTATATACTTTATTTTATTTTTTGTTTTGCATTTCTAATTTTTATTTATTTAACTTTTTTTAATTTTTTTTGTCTTTTTTAATTTTATTTTTTGAAACTTTTTTTTTAAATCTTAATGCTGGGAGCAATAGCAAGCTTGCTATTGGATATTTCAAATTGCAATAGCCAATAGCAGGATGGCTATTGCATCTGCCCACTGCCTGCTGTCAATCAGCAGAGGAGGGGTATGAAGGAGAAAGTTCTCTATCGGGTCCTCCCATGACAGCAGGCAGTGGGCGGGTGCAATAGCCAGCTTGCTATTGGCTATTGCATTTTTAACAATATTCAATAGCAGGCTGGGTATGGCTCCCAGCCTGCAATGAAGAGGAGGCAGGGGGGCGGGGCAGAGGATCCGCGGACGTACCCGGAGAGCGAAGGATCGTCCAGACCGGGGAAGCTGACGGATCGGCGGAAGAAGTCGCTGGGACATCAGCGGAGGTACGGGGGTAGCAGAGTAATGCAGCGGTCTGTGTCCCCGCTGCCTCCGCCAACACAGGTGCGGAGAGCAGAGGGGATTTGAAGGGACAACTGCCGGTACATTTAGGACAACTGTGGACCCCGGTTCGTAAGTACGGATTGTCGGTAAGTTGGACGTCCGTAACCCAGGGACAGCCTGTACATATGCTTGCATCCAAAGTGGATGGTGCTAAGTAATTATCTTGCACCTGGACAATCATCAGGAATGCACATTTAGCTGTGTTGTTTTTTCATTGATCTTTTGTTTTGTCTTTTTATATAAACACGAAGGTTTTGGCTTTTTTGACCATCGATTAAACAAATGTGTTCCATCTGGCGCTGATGACGCTGATCAGTGCGAACCATTTGATTTTTGATAGGAAAGTTAGATAACAGGAAATGCCATAAAATGCCTGATGTAAAATGCAAAAAAAAAAAAGACGCATTGTAACACACCTTGGGCACGTCAAACATGCTTTAATGTCTATGTGCTTTTCTGATTAAGGTAAAAAAAAGGCTGTTCAGGACAAACTGATCAGCTCCAGAGTGTCTAGAGTTCTGTTTTAATACACGCATTTAAAAAAAACAAAAAAAAAACCTTTCCTCTCATTAATTACAGGATGGGGCTGCTATTTTTAGATTTTTTTTTTATTTGACTATATGCCGTTATCTGATTAAGTAGGCATTTTTCTTAGAGGATTCTGCATTGCTTTGGTATAACTCCCTGAATATTCATAACTGAAATAGGTGAATAAATGATGGTGATTTATAGTTTGCACCTTTTTGTATCATTGTTTGGTTAATTGATGTTTGTGCTGATTTTGGTTTGAAATGGAAGCAGATACTTCTTAGATGACAATTGCACTATACTCTAAACAATCATTTGTATTGATTCTCTGTTTTTAACATGATCACCTGCAAAAAAATTATTTTCCAACTAGCTAAAAATTACTGTATGTCCACCACTGTCTCCCATTTATGTAAATGGTCATTTGGTCATATATATATTTTTTTTTTATTGAACATTGGCGAGTGTCACCAAATTTGCTTCTAGTTATAATCAATTCTTTTTAAGAACTGTTTGTGGTCAGGCTAACTTTCTCTTCTGCTGTATCTTTGTCTCTCTCTGCTCGAAAACTGTTTTTTGGCCCACAGCTCACAAAACATGCCATCAATTTATTACTTTATAATAGAAACATTTTCGTTCCATCCTATATGGAATTTAATACTCAATTCAGATTTACAGGAGGAGAACCCTGTTTTAAAGTTTCAGAAAACCTGCCATATATCCGACTTCATAAAAGTAACTTTCCAAGTCCAAGTTTATTAGTTAAATCTTGACCACGCAGCCTGTGGTAATCCCCTAGAAGTGCACTTTCGTCAACATGTTTACCTCCATAACTCATTTTAGCCTTTGGCTCCTGTGTAGGCTATTTATAAACTATACCTTGAAAAGCAAAGGTCACCATGAATCACTTTGGGTTTGTCTTACTTTCTGCTGTCACAGTGTGAAAGAGCTAAGGTTGTAAATGTCCTTGATTGCAGTTAAAGGGACACTTGTCCTAATACAATGCTAAAAGTGGCAATTGCCTAGTGTTAAGTGTGTGTTAGGATGCTAATCACATAATAGCTGAGCCTTTCAAGAATTGTATATTTCCTCACGAAGGCGTGAAAGCTGAAAAGATGTATTGTGTGTTAGAAATGTATAGCTTGTTATCGTTAATCAAACCTTGTAAATGATGAATTAAATGTGGAATATTTAAAGAGGAAATCTAGGAAAACCTAAAAAAACTACTTTTACTCCGTTGTTGTATGTTTTCCGTAAAAGCCATTGAATGTATTGTTAAAGCCGCAAGTATACATAATCAAATCTGTCAATATATTAGCCAAGACTTGGAAATGGAGGGTCAGTACTCTAAACTATATAGGACTCTATTGTTTTTGCAGTGCTTGTCAATCTAGCAAACATACTTTTAGGAGGAAAGTGGACAAAAATGACCTCATGTGTTGCTATTCCTCAGTTGCTAGTCAGCAGACTATTGGATGAGAGGTGATTTTAGAGCTTTACCTGCCATTTTTTTCTGTAGTAACTCCATCAGGTGGATGAGTACCATATGTTGATATCCGGGGTGAGGGGAGTGATTTGTGAATTAGACACACTGAGGATACTTGCAGCTAGAAGTGTAAGAAGGACATGCATATAGAAGATGCAGAGATTGTGATCTTGCCCGGTATTCTGTTTCAATCCCAAAACCAACATATGGTCATAAAAATTTAGTATATGTAACCAGTTCCCTCAAACAACAAGACACTGATATGATTGTCAAAGACCATCCCCAATTTTAATTCCTAACTGGTAACTTGGCATTGACTGATTGCAAGCTAGTCAGTTATGTTTTATTTGTCTGGTCAACCTTAAAGGAGAACTATGAGGTGAGTGCTCTTCACTCACCTCATAGTTCTAGCCGACCTGTGACAATGAAACTGTCACAGGTCGGCTAAGTAGATCGGGAGGTGAGCGAACACATACCGGCGTTCGCTCACCTCTCGATCCTGTCACGGCTCTCTGCCGTGACAGGGGAGGGGCTGGATTCCCCCCTGCCTGCTCCGAGCGCTGACTAGCGGAACGGACGGGGGAGGGGTCCTCCCGTTACCCTAAGGAGAACTATGGGGAAAAGCCTTAACCCCATAGTTCTCCTTTTAAGTGTAGGATACTGCTAGACCAACATTAGTGCTCCAGGGAGTGATTCTGTGTTCATCTGCAACTCTATGATGTTATGGGTATTGTTGACCCTGTTACCAAGGGGCCGTTTATAGACTGTGTTGAAACTTGCAGTACCCAGGGAGGAGCAAAATGCCGGAGTTAGAAAACATGGGCTGCCAAAAAGGCAAGTATAGATGCTCTTTTACAGGCTGCGCTTGGTTTACAAGTGGGCCTGTGATGACGGAAACACATTAAGCACTCATGTTGATGGGCTACTGCTCAGTTACAGTGAAGGCATTTAGATGACCTGCATTTCACATGTGTTCCAAACATACCGTATTTTGCGCTCCATAAGGCGCATCTCACTATAGGACGCAGGGAGGGTAGGGTTGTGACAGCTGCAGTTAGTGACAGCTGAGACAGGTGGTACTGTGATTACAGCGCCACGGTCTCAGTGATCACACAGAGCAGACGAAGAACTGGCTGAGCCGTTCTGCCTTGGTCTCGTGTCCCCCAAAGGAGCGGGGGACCCCAAAAACCACGGCGGGGGAGCCCCGGACATGATCGCCACCGCCACTCGATTTGATACAAGTGATCTGGTTAGATCACTTGTAGTAAACGACCAGCGGCTCCCACTGTACATTTTAGCTGAATATTCATAACTGAAAAAGTGCGTCTTATGGAGCAAAAAATACGGTATATCAAACACAGGAAAATAACACACACCGACATGAGCCTTAAAACTAGTATGTATTTTCAAAGTTCATCAGTAATACATTTTCTGTAATCTAAAGTCACAGCCTGGGGAGGATGATGAGCCAACTGCAATGCAAGGTCTTCTAATGATTACGTCAACAGACATGGCTGCATTAACACATTTGCTTATTGTTCTTTATAGGCTTATTATTGGATCAACTACACTGTAATATTTATGCATGGCTAATTTTCCAGTCTGTATATTTCTCTTCTGCTTTTTTGGAAACAAATATATTCTTATTGGCAAAGTAGAATGGGATTCTGAGCATAATTTATGGGGTTCACCCCCCGCAACAAGCAAAGATTAATACTGGTAATATATCCACGACTTATACAGATTCCAGTTTTGTTGCTGGTTAACCGCATTTTAGAAAGAGTTTTATTATTAATCCATGCCAACTTAATTTGATGATGGGCTTCCGTGTGAGGGAAACTTGTGCTGAATACACCAAAAGGTGACTACATTGTTTCTTATAATACCTGGATAAAGTTCTGGCTGAGCTTTAATAAACCAATGATGAAGACAGAGGACACAACAGAAACCTGTACGCACCCTAATGATTGTGCTTTGGGGGATTATTTGTACTTAGGCCCAACCTTAAAGCCCTCAGTCACACAGGATTGGTCCATATGGGGTATTATTACTTCTGTTTTTGGATAATAGTGGAATTTACATTCTCATGGTAAATCTACTAAGATATTTAAAAATACGTGCTGTTTCCAAAATATTTATTGATGGTGTTAATAATTAATAATATTCTTGCTTATTGTATGAAAAAGTAGCTACAGGCATTTGCTAGCTAAAGACAATTGCTTAGGCTATGTCAGAAATGAGATGCCAGCTAACCTGATTTGTTTATTTTTATGGACGTGCTGACCTTCTGCAGACTACCCTGACTGACAAATATTGGTTAGCAAAAACTGGATTTTCCTGAACAATTGCTATCTTTTTCTGTGAAAAAGGATACTATAGGGAGTAATGATTGCTATAGATATAGATTGTGAACAGAAGATCTAACTGTAAGAGACAGTTGTACATGGTCTTATTCCCCATGCATGCTTGTTTCTGTCCTTAGGTGATACCCCTGTTGACCTCCTAAATCTTTCAAGAAGAGTAACAGTGGGCCAAACAGTTCTTAAATTAATTGACTACTCGACGTCTGCAGAGGTCAGCCATTGCCCATGGAGACACAGAGCCTTATCTAAAAGTACAACACCCGGTCCTCCGACAGACTCACTATTCCTGGCTGCACTCTTCATTCATGTCACCACCATTGTCCCCACCACACAAATATCAGATAACATTTCATAAATATGTCCTGTTCCTGTCGGGGCCTGTCTGTCCAACTCAGGCCTTCCGTTTTAGAATTGTTGTCGGTAGTTCAGATTGCACCTTCACTATTTTAACATGCAGGAACGGCATTTGACCTGTCGTTCCTCTCTTGGCAACAATGAGCTATAACTGCTAATACATAACCTAGGTTGACATTTCTTAATCTTCCTGTAATTGAGTAATGATCATCTTCTGTTGATGGTCACTTTTAGCTAGTAATGCAGGCAGGCATGAGTGCTAGCATATACAAGGCATTAAGTCGGTAGCCTGGGTCCCCTACACCTATATACATGGAAATGTTTATATTTCAGTAGCGTATACCTGCATGCTGATTTGAAATAATCTTACATCCATTAGCTAAACAAACATATTTTTATTTTACTTGCAGTTTCTTTTTTTCCACTTCCTGGTCCGATTTGGGGAAAAAAATATGTAATCATGCCCAAGCGTTGCATTCTGGGAAGGTTACATTAGCAGAGCATTGCTGGGAAATCTCATCTGTAATATTACGAGATCTCAGGGAAAGGCATTTTCCTCCCCTGAGATGATGTGCATAGTCACATTGAGTAAAGGGGGATCTGCCCTTACTTAAAATGGCCACTGTGAGAAGATGGGGGAAGGAAAGAAAAATAAGGTGTGCAAAAAATAAAAAGCAGGCAATTATTTATAGGGATCTGTTTGTTAATTTACTAAACGTTTCTAAAGGTACCTTTTGTTATTTTGAAGATATGGGTAAAGTTCTTCTTTAAGTGATACATACAGTGCATTGCTTCATTGCCTTTGCTGGTTGTATTCCAGATTTAAAATGCTGCCGAGTTTTCCAGGGTTCTCAGCTGCTTCGTCTGTGTTACGGCTGACTGCATCCATCAGTTTAATTTTACAACAACAAACGTGTTCTAAGTGCAGCTGTAGGCTAATTCGTTCACCTTGAGATACATTAGCCAGGGGCTAGCAGAATGTGTTTGTAGACTGGGCCTTACCCCTGTACACATCTTCATGCTGTCACAAATGTGTAGCATTGTACACACACCTCAATTATTCAACAGCTCTTTTCAACAGTAGGCCGCTTGCTGTTCTCTCTAAAGCCGGCCATACACAAGGACTTCTGCTCTTCCCAGGCACGTTCTATCTTTGGAATGTTGTGCAGTGTACAGTAGACTGTTTATAGTAAAGACTCAAGTAAAAACATTTCATCAATCAGATATGTATCATTTTTCTCTTTTGTATGTGTTTGCAGGATATTCCTTGCAATGTGCACACGTGATTTATTAGGGCCCGTTCACAACTTATACGTTGGGGATGCGTGGGATTTTTTTTTTTGCCAATGCAAAAAAAAGGCAATTTACCTGGTTCCATATGGGCTTGGTTCATGCCACCGTGTTGCAGTGCGCTGAAAAAAAGTACATTATGCAGTACTTTTTTTCAGGGCAGCGCAGTGCAACCACATCGCACCATGGTGTGCCCATAGAACTGAATGAAATGTCACTTGTGACAACAGTATCTTTCTGCACTTACAGGAATAAAGCATGGGGAAATGTGCATGTATTGCGGATATGCACTGCATTTTTGTTTTATATTTTAATTTAGGAAATATCGTGTTTTGGGAAGAGGTTACAATGAGATCCGATCACATATGACTCCAGACAGTTTTTCGCTGTCGGTTTCCTTTTCTTTTTTGTCTTTGCCCCCATTGATGATATTTCTCATCATTTCAGCTGGTATGCAATAGATGAGGAAGTGAATGGAAATCTCCTTTTTATGGGGACACAGAGAAGTTGACAGAAGGTCTAACTCTCCCACCCTTTTTTTCTTATTTAAGGTTAACCATTTCATAGCTAAAGGATAATTTTGAAAATAATACAGTTCCCTACATTGATGATCAGATAATGGCACTGCTAGTTAACAAGTCAGCATTATGAATACAGATGATATATAAATAGTAAACTTTTTTCTTACACATAGAGACTCTACCACATGAGGTTTACACAATCATGATTTCAGTTTGATTATAGTGTTGTCCTGATTTTCTTCTTGCGACATTTCCTGTTTAATAAAGAAAAAGTAGAAGTTGATTCTCTCAACTGGTCCGGTAAATTTATAAATAACATGCAAATGTCCAGTTGGTGTTTTTTTAATTCTTTAATTATAATTGCCGTAACAAAAGTACAGAAGGGAGACATCCAGTTTTGTTTTTAACAGAGACCTAACTATTTCTACAATACATAGTACATAGCTCATCTAACAATGTATTGTTTCTTTTAGAGGCCCATGCTGCCATTAAAAATGGGAAGTATTGGACGTATTTCTTATGGAAAGGACTGAGCAAGGAAACTGTGATGAAAATGCAGCAGATGTCAATGATTCCTTCTAAAGATGCCCATTCCTCTTGTTTCCAGAAAAAAGCCAAAGAGCGAGAAGAACAGGTAGGATTAGTCTTGATTTGCAGTATTTTTTGCATTTCTTTTTTATTGCATTTTATTACATATCACTCATATAAGGCAAGTATAAAGCGTGGTTGCAGACTACTAGTGTTTTTTAGGATTCATTCTTTTTTTTAAAAATATACAGAGCTATGTGTTTCTATTACTCTTATTGTTTTAATGATATATCACCAGAACCATTCTATGAAAACTGTAATGTAAGGCCTGGATGGAAGTTTTTTTCCAAATCTTATATAGGTACATAGGTTGAAAAAAAATACATGTTCATTGAGTTCAACCAATAGAGAAAAAAAGTAAATGGAAAACATTTATATCAAGTTATTTATATCAAGTTCACATCCTGTCCAGTGATTGGCTATCAAAAGAGCGCAGTACACACCCTGTCCAGTGAGTGGCTGTTAGTATGTTAGCTGCAGTGCGTTTTTAATGCGTTTTTGACGCGTTTGCGTTTCCTGACCGTTTCCGGACCGGACAAAATGTGACATGCAGTATTTTTTCTGTCGTAAGCTGAACGGACTGCGCACGTGAGAACTGTAGCCCATAAAACACATAGGGATACATTGGGATGCATTTTGAGTGCAGCAGCGTACGGAGCCGGTCAGCACACAAAACGGACGTCATGTGAACAGGCCCTTAAGTGTAGGTTAACTTAGCCAGTATAAAAAAAATAAAGAGGCTGTTAATGCTGACCCCTACTTCTGAAAATTCTAGCTGCCTGGCTGGCATGCTGATCCAAAGTCTTTAGCTATTTCTGAGGCACAGACCTTGGATCATGGATGCAGATCAGAGTTCTGACTAATTTGCCAGCATGTCTCAAAGAGTACTGAAGCCAGCCAAAAAACTAGTACTCTTAGAAAGTCAGGATGGCATATTTCTCTCAGTACAGATTACATTTAAGTGGGATGTATAGCATGTGTTTGGCTTTAGCACAGTACATGTGAAAGTGATGCCGGGGCAGGTTATGCTTCCAATACTATTGCAAACCTCCTAAACTGATCTGAACTGAAATGCTGCAAGAATGGAAATCCATTGCTGCATCATGCCACTGTAGAAAAAAAAAAAAAGAAACAATTTCCTGAATCATAGAAATCAACAATCTTGTCTTATCATATGATTTGCTGCTGCCAGTGCACTATTAATGGTTGCAAATCAGAGGTCTGCAATTTGTTTTAGCTTATAAGCACCATTCAAATATAATGAGTGGTGTGAAGCTGCACTACGTACTGAAAAATAGTTCTTAGAGCTTGTTCAGTAATAACAGTTATCTATATTAATGAGAACTTAAAGTGACATTACAGTCAAAAGGATATTAAGGTATTTCAAATGCTAATAAAATCACTTAGAATTAATGCTCTTTCTTGATGATTAAAAGTTTGTTTCCTGCAGAATCAGCTGGATCTGAGCACATGTCCTGGCTTCCTGTTTTAGAGGGACTCCTTTCTTAAGCAGAGTGCTATGCAGTCACCCTTGTGTGTGCTAGTACGCTGTGTGTGTTTCCACAAACACACAGACACAGAAAATACAGCTACTCCCCCCGGCCCCCTCTCCGCCCTCCCCCAACCTAGTGGATAAACAGTTGCTGGAGCCTGCACTCTCCTTTGTGATCTTGTACTAGACAGGAAGTTTAACCAGTTGACATCCGCGGTGTTAAACCCCCTTCCCATCCAGGCCATTTTTCAGTATTCAGCGCTGCGGTACTTTGACTGACATTTATTCCGTCATGCAGCGCTGTACTGAAATGAATTTTATACCCTTTTTTGGGGACAGATAGAGCTTTCTTTTGGTGGTATTTATTCACCACTGGGGGTTTTATTTTTTTACTATATTAAGGAAAAATTACCGAAATTTAAAAAAAAAAACAGTTTCCCCTATATTAAATGATAAAACATTTATTATTACCCAATTTTTTGGTAAAATATAAAAGATGGGGTCACGTCGGGTAAAAAGACACTAAACATGTCAAGCCTTAAAATTGCGTGCGCGCGCGAAACCTCAAAAAACGATAATACCCAAAATTGGCCATAGGCGACGCTTTAAAAGCTGTTACCGCTCATCAGTTTAGTGTTATCAGTGATTGATGGCCCTAAAATGATTGCTCTCACTGCGACGTTCGCGGCGATATGTAACATGTGTAGCGCAATTGTAATTTTTGCGCGCTGGGGCACCGGACGCGTATTTACGTTTATAGGCGCGTAAACGTGGGGGTGGGGGAGTTAAACATTTTGGGGGGGTTTTTTCCCCTTTTTTTATATGTGGCTTTTATTTTATTTTATTTTTTTATGTGTTACTTTTCTTTTTTTTTATTTATATTTTTTTTTTTGCACTTATTGTTATTGCTATTATATAGGGGGATAACAACCCCCTATATAATAGCAAAGGCACACTGACAGGTCCTCTTTATGGAGATATTAGGGGTCTCTAGGACCCCTAATATCACCTATGGACCCCAAAAGAAGCTGATAAAGCCGCGAACGAGCACATATAGGCGGGTGGCGGGCTATGGACCCGCCGATCGCCTATATGTGAAACACCCGGTAACGGGTGTGTGCATTTAGCGGGTCTTTTCTGCCCGTGCGTGCCCGCTAGGGGGCGCGCGCGAGCAGAAAAAAATTGCCGTCTGGAGACGGCAACCCGCAGATGCTGCAGTGCCGTCCGTCCGTTTTTTTACTACGGGCGGACGGCAAGAGGTTAAGGAAGATGAGCAGAGATACTTGCAAGGAGCTGTTTAGAAACATGATGCTAAGTGTTTTGGCAAAAAATGTAAAGCAATGCTTTGCTGGGCAATGTATATTTGTTTGATCTGGATACATTATTGAAAAAACGTTTGAGTTTTATACTATTTTAAAACAATAGATCGGATCATGGGAGCTTTATAATGCAGGTAATGCTGACATAGACTTGTACTGAGCAAATGCAGAGATCGCTGGAAGCCGTATGAAGGAAGCAGACAGTCTAATTTGGCTTCTGAGGCCCACGATAGAAACCACAGTACTCCAGTGCATTTAACTGTTGTATACATTGTTCTGTCATAGATAGTTTAGTGGTTACTGACTCTGTCGTACCGTATTGTAAGTAAAGCATAAAGATATAGGGTGGTATTCATCAAGCTGTAATAACACTTCAGGCATGACAAAAGGAATTATATGTGATAATATTGAAAGGACACTTTAGCATGACATAACAAGTTTGTTTAGGCAAAAATTATATTTTAGTTATACGTAGAACCTTGTGGGCCAAGTCTGACCATGGCTTTTCACATATCTTGATACTCCTACAACAAGTTCTCCCTAACAAATCATATCTCTTTACTAGTTTGTCATTGACTTTTTAGTGTCCCCACCCAATTTGTGTGCTTCATTGATGCCTCCAGCACTCTCCATTAGCTGTTAGATTGGGAACACTTTGTAATTAAGGATGTCCCGATACCTATACTAGTATCGGTATTGGACAGTGTTAATTTCGTTGACTAATCATTTTCTTCATAGTTTTCGTCAACAACACTTTTTCATTGACAAAAACTAAATAAAAAGTAAGTTATGACAACTAAAACTATAATGAAAATCTATTGACATTTTAGTTGACTAACTAAAACTAGACTAAAATGTTAGGGAGCGGTGATTTGGGAAGAGATCCAATCGGAACTAATCTCTTTGGACTTCCAGTTCCGGTTTAATCCTGAATGGACGGCTAATAGGTAATATGTGCAATGGAATTACAGCCAATATAGTTTTTAATTTGAATACTTTAGAGTTAGACTTCTGCTTGAAAGGATGAAGAATGTCACTTGCAATTTGTTAAATCAATGCATGTCTAATTACTGGTCCTTTGTTGAAGATACTCCATATTATTGTTTCTTTATAACAATTGGTTTAATCTAATTTTAGATAAATAAAGACATGTTATAGATCACAACAGTTAAATCTGTGTCTGTATTGCATGTTCACACCTTAATACCATAAGTAATAATGGGTTAACAGATGTTTACTGCATGGAGTATATAATGAGATTTGAAAATCTAGAAAAATTCTTAAATTACTCTTTAACTAAACCCAATAGATTTTAGTAGACTAAATCTACTATAGATTTAGTTGGCTAAATTCTTATGATAATTATTGGACTAAAACTAAAACAATTCAGTTAACTAAAATATGACTTAAACTGGCATTTTAGTCAAAAGACTATGACTAAAACTAAATTTGAAATTTGCTGTCAATATTAACACTGGTATCAGGGCCAATACAGGGCATTTTCACCAGTGCTTGTACTACTGAAAATGCCACAATACTAAAGGCCGATACCGACCCTTTAAAGTTTTAAACACAAGCAGCTGCCACACTTGTTGGGGACCCCAGGCAGCCTGCTGGGGACCACGCGGCAGCTGTCTTTGACAGTGCAGGTCCGACGCACATCTCCTCCTTCTCAAGCCCGGCACAGCACTGGACAGCCCCTCACCTGCCCGTACAGCCCTGGAGAGCCCGACACCCACCTGAAGAGCCCGGCACCCATCTGTACAGCCCTGGAGACTCGCACGCAGTCCTGTTGACACCCAAATGCAGCCCTGTAGTCCTCTGTAGTCCTCTATTGCTGGTTATCATTCTCTATTGCTGAATAATCATGGATTGAGTTACAGTTCATCATAGTTATAAAGAAACTGCCCTAAAATCATTAGTCTGTATTTTAGAAAAAAATTTCACAATCGGTAATTGGTATCGGTGAATACCTGAGGCAAGTACTTGGTTTGAAAAAATGGTACCGGGACATCCCTAGTTGTATTGTTCACAAAAGTGTGTAGACCCGGCAATTTGAGCATTGGCTCTGAGTGAGATAAGAAACTCTAAGGCAGGGATGGGCAACTCTGGCCCTTCAGCTGTTGTGGAACTACAAGTCCCATGAAGCATTGCAGGACTAACCGTTACAGGCATGACTCCCAGAGGCATATTCGGATTTGTAGTTTAAGCAAAGCTGGGGGGCCGGAGTTGCCCACCCCTGCTTTAAGGTGATCTCACTTCCCAGCATCTACCAAACATGCTTTTATCTCGTGATGAACTTAAAGAGACTTGAAGTAGTTTAATTTTCTAGCAGTTTTAGAGGCAAGAGAATATGAAAAATGTTTATGGAAAGGAAAAACACCCAAGTACGTTTTTAAAATATTTGATCTCTCTGCATTTTTTCATGATAGCACCTCTTTAAGGTCTCATCTGTGGAAGTTAGATAAATGAAGAGTGCTGTAACTATTAGTGGCCAATCAGAATTCAGTGATTTGACTGCAACAAACTGAAATCTGTTCATTATAGGTTGATGCAATTTGCAGCTTATAATCATTTGCTCTTTGGACTACCTTATTGAATATGTCAATGTATGCTTCTGCGTTTATTGCCAGGTAATGGTTGATATGTAATTACATAACATTCCTTAGGTGACCATTGGCTAAACATTGCCAGCGTTTTCTTTATTGCAAAAGGGGATCGCCATGGTAACTGCTTTGTGTTTTACCACTATGTTCATGGTAGAATTTGCATCATCTTGTGACATTCCAGCGGATGTGAGCACAAAGCAGCCTTTATGGACGGGACCATGCTGAAAAATGCAGCCAATTTGTTCAAGAAAATAAAGAAAATCTCGCTGTTGATATGTTGCCTGCAGGGCTCACGCATTAAGCAAATATGAGGAGAACATGTCCTTACAGAAATAAAAGAAACAGTCTTTACTGACTTCTTTTTTAAAGATAAAGGCTCCAGAGCCTTCACAAGCTAGCACAGGGGTAGGCAACCCCAGCACTCCAGCTGTGGAATAACTTCAAATCCCATCATGTCTCTGGGAGTCATGCCTGTGGATGTAAGAGTCTTGCAATGTCTCGTGGGACTTAGTTTCTCAACAGCTGGAGTGCCAAGGTGTCCTACCCCTGAGCTAGGAATAAGTATTCGCCAGGACTGTTGATCGGCATACTTGTTTTAGCTCAGTGATTGACTGAGTGAACCAAGGACAAGGATCACAGCCCCGGAGCTTGTTCCTTATAAAAAAGTCAGCAATGGCAGTTCCCATATTTTTATCCCATCCCATTATATCAATTCTGGCAGGTTTCCTTTAAAGTGACAATGTTGCAAAATTCAAATGTACAAAAAAAGTTAACTCTGTAAAGAAGAAATATAATACTTGTCCTGTTGCCCATGCTGCCAATCTCTGCTCTCTTCAGTAGCTGCAGTGCTGAGATCTCCTTTATCAGATTCCTGGTCCTCCCTGGATGCTGCGATTTTCATCCACCAACCCTATTTCACTGCAGGAAACAGTAGTGACTTGGGGGTCAGTGGATGGAACCATTTGTAGGCAGCATGGCTGTTAAGTCTTATACCTCTTCTTTTCAGAGGGACATATTTTTCTATATCTCATTTTTAAGATCGTGTCACTTTAAAATATTACTAGAATATAAAGCACACTGGTACCTCCATTAAATCTGGGCCATAAAAGAGAAGACAGTTGTTGATGGAAATCAGGGCCTAGAAGTCAACTTTATAGAGGCAGTTAGGAAATGGAAGGATTCATGTAATTTTTGCTTTCAGGCACTGTTTCGTTTTTTTTTTTTTCAACTTTTTTCCAAATTTCCTATATTGACAAGGAGTAATATGCAGAATAGGGACTCAAGAAAATCACTCTTGGGGATCTGAGACTGAGACTAAAATGTGTTCTTTTTTTGCATTACCATGTATTTCCTCCTAGATGTCCCTACTTTCTTTTGTTACTGCTTTAAAATGAACACAACATGTTAACTTAAAACATTATTATTAATCTATTTGAAAAAGTTAATGAAATAAGTAAAATGTATAATAATGCAAAGATTAGAATCCTCAATGGAACAGCAGAGCAGCAATAGAAGGGTAAGTTTGCACTGCTGGGGCGATATGCATTAAAGTGAACCTGTTGCTTTCGTCCTGCATGGCTGAAGCACAGAATCATTATTTTTTTAAATATTTAGGCAGATCAAGCAAGTTTGCAAATATGGCCATTTTCATTTTCCTTTTTACTGCTGTTCCCTCTCTTGGAAATTTTACAGCCCCTGCCAATCCATATTCCCTGTCTGCTGGGAAAGGTCTGCCAAACTCTTCAATAACACAAGTATTTGTTTTAAAGAAACCATCTCCAGAATCACTATAGATATGTATGCTGGCACCCCTGAGTCTATTGCAATGGCCAATCACCTTTTAAAATTTTTCAAGAGAAGCTCTCCTTCATACAACAAATGCCAGATATCTGTCTGTCTTCTGCTTGTTTTTTAGGGATTTCTCAGTTAAACTGTGACTGTCTGAACTGGTTGAGATGAAGCTTCACATTTGAGCTGCATCATTTTGATATGAAATGGATTACGAATACATTAAAACTAGGGTTGCACAGATACCAAGTACCGTACTCGGTACAAGTACATGTACCGATACTTTTGAGCTCCAAGCCTAGACTAGAGAAAAATTCAAAAATTAGGAGGCAGCTGTCATTTGTAAGGAGCACACGGAGCTCCTGGGATTAGTACATCTCTGTTTTAATGTACGATTTTGTTTTTATAAATATAAATGAAGTGATGCACAGATACCAGTTTTGCGAGTACGAGTACTTGCCGAGTACTTACAGATACAATTCCTGATACATTTATGTTTATTGTCATGTGACAGTTTTTCTAAAACAATACAGACTAATGATTTCAGGACAGTGGTGGAGTGCCAGAGCCAGGTCCCAGCTGCAACCGCTGCAATCCTGGTAGTTCTCATGAAAATGCCAAGTATCTGCACTGGTGCTCGAAAAGTATCTGTGCATCCCTAATTAAAAACATGCATGGTATTAGTGGTCTTTCAGTATAGTCATTAAGGTAAATTTGAGAACCCATTTATAGCAATACATGCACAATTGTCTCGCATGACCTGCAGTAGGGCAGATTCAGGACCAAGGTCAGCTCCTGGTGCTTGTTTTTCACCATTCCTATGTAGTGTACAGGTGCAAAGCCAGTCTGGGAGTAAAAAATAAAAAAAAAAGCTGTTGTATGTAAAACATTCTAGCCTACCTTTTGTATATTTGACTAGACCTTCCCAGCATGGCAATTTTAGTTTTTTTTCTACTGTAGACCCAGCGTCATTCCAAATGCACATAGGGTTGCATACTTACCCAGACTTCCCTCATGTGGCAATTTACATTTGTTCTCTCTACTGTAGACTCATTTTGGTGCTCAAGTACAAAATGTACATAGGCTGTGGAGAACAATGATTATTCCTCTGGGTCTGTGCACCATACAGAAGATCACCCAAGTCTAAATATTATCAAAAAGAGCAGCCCATTAAAAGATAACTGATTTAATACCTAGCACACTGTAGACCTAAAGAGTTTCTATTTCTTCATCAAGTAGGAGATTATAACACTATGCACTTTGTATGTCAATGTTGTAGCTTTTTTTTATGACATATTTTCCACTGTAGTTCTACAAGATGAAAACCTTGAGATTCATTGCATGTAGACATAACCATATTTTGGCCTGTATGGAGTGCAACTTAAATGGTCCAGTTTCAATTGGAGAGGTTAAAAGGATGAAAATCACTGCTGAATTGCACTTTATGTTAATGGTTCACCTAGATAACACTTTTCATACATTTCATAAGTTAATGAGAATTATCTTTAATAAAACATGATCACGTCAAAATATGATATTTTTGTAAAAGATAGTTCTCACTTCTCATGTATCACATGTCAAGCAGGATGATAGCACCCATACTGCAGTCTTTTACTATACTGTATGTTCTCTTATGGCTGCCTGGTATACAGAGACTTCAGTGAACCCCTTCAAAGATGCCACCATTTTCCTTGGTCCATCTATAGTCCCTTGAATCTTCCATTAAAGATGCTATGCTTGTATGCCTAGACTGAATCCCAGCTGCTACAGTTAGTACCATCAAGTATATATACCAGTATGAGGGGAACCTTGTAGTCCAAGAGGAAATGAGAGTTGAGATAATGGCCAGGGAATTGAGTGTATTAAACAGCAGGGCATTGCAGTTATACTGCATGGACACCATGCTCTTGTAGAAGCTTGTACAGAGAGACATTTTATTGTGATTCCAAACACTGTTTCATTTAGAGGTTAGAAGCATCTAATACTTAAACATGGTTATTTTCTATCTACTTTTGTTCCATTTTCCTTGCTGTCAACACATCAAAGTTCAAGCACAGCAAAGGGAGAGTGGACAGAGTAGCAGCTGATAAAATAACTTTCAAGACTGGCACTGGTTGACACAGGTAAAGGGGCTGTAATACAGGATAGGAAATAGTGTGGGAGAGCACAGATCATGTGCATGTATAGTAATCCTTCAGTGCTCATTCATGGTTTCAGTGAATCCCTTTTGTTATACTGAAGTGTGGGACCGAACGCCCCTCAAATATTGGTTTACGTTTCCATTTATGCAAAGGATAATTTTATTTAAGCTAGAACTGAAGTTCAAAGTGTATTTATTGGAATGTGAAAAACTCTTTTTAATATCTTTTTTTTAATTTTTTTAATTTTTTTAAATAAACTCTTTTGGTCTCCTCCAGTTTGATAACTGCCGATCCGCAAAAAGCAGCCTCTAGGCCATGAAAAATTCAGATACCAGTAACTGAGAGCTACTGATCCAGATGATAAAGACCTATTGATAACTGTACGAACTAGAAAACATTTTTAGAATGCATGGATGCACAAATAAAGTGAAGAAAGTGTTCCGACCACAGCAAGACAGCGCTCTAATATATTAGATTGAGTTTCTGCGATGTAGTTTAGGTACAATTGATTGGTGAATTGTATTGTGTACAGTACAGGCCTGATTTCCATCACAGCTGGTGCAACCTGCAAGCTTGTAATTACTGTCAAACTCATGCGGACGTTTTGGCTGTTTCATCTGTTTGGGTAGAGAAATGTCTTTCAATTCATTCTTCAGTTTTTAGAGGCAGAAATCAATGTCTTTATAAATTAGCAGCAAGCCAAACAAAGCTCAAGAGAACTCATTTTCAGGAGTTAATAGGAACCTTCCACAAATAGCTTCAGGTGTTACGATAAACTACTCTATGAGGATTCTTTTTGCCATGATACATTTCAACAATATAACAGAATCAACAGTATATTATATATTGAAAAGGACAGTGAGGTATAAACACCTGTCAATGGGAGTGCATGCAGCAGTTCTCTGTCATATTCATTAAAACATCACTGTAGACTGTGATATTGTAGGTATTGTACGTAAGACATTTCTATGAAGCCATTCAAATTTTTAGCTGACCTACCCAACTGAACTAAGCTGCAAGGAACTGAGACTTTGTATTTGTACATTTTCTACAGTTGGAATGTGGCTGAACAATAAAGGTGCCCATACACTGCACGATTCACGTACGAGAATCGCGGGAAATCCCGCGATCGTACGAGAATCGTGCAGTGTATGGAAGGCGTGCGACCGTTTCTACTGTACGGTCGCACGTCTTCCGTCGAACCAGCATGTTAGAAAACCCGCCGGGAATCGTACGATTCTCGGCGAGTTAGTGGCCTGCTGGTTCGACAACTGCCGAACGGGCCGGTGTGCGCACGCGCACACTGCCCGTTTGCAGTCATCTTAAGCCCGCCCCTCATTACAGTCATGGTAAGCCCGCCCCTCGGGGGCGGGCTTGCGATGATCGAGAGTGCGATCTGCCTGTCCAAGATGGGCAGATCGTACGTTTTTTTAAGTACTTTACAACCATCGCAAGACTAAGGTCTTGCGATGGTTGTAAAGTGTATGGCCACCTTAAGATTCAACAGGAATTTGTTTTTGGAAATTGTATTCGTGTTTAGGGAACAGAGTGCAACTAAGACTGTCATAACAACATATTCATCAACCGTGCAGTCAAGAGGTTCCTGTAAACTTTAGGTGATAGTTGTCTAACTACTATAGTTGGCAGGTTTGGTCAATACATTTTGCTTTTCATGAGGCAAAACGCATCTTGGCCAACTATGAAATCGTTCCTTTCTTATATAGATCCTCAAGGTAGGATTGGTACCTGCAAGAAATGCTAAGCCAAATATACAATGGTCACTTGAAGGGGAACTCCAGTCTCATCTAAAACATGGACCATTTTGTAATACGGTATTTAACCATATTTTAATTTGGTATTAATGAAGCCCAACTTCAGTCAGAGCTGTTTACTTTGTTTTGGATAGAGCGGAGATGGGTTAGAATCTAGAGACGCACACAAATCGGCCCGATAAACTATCGATAGTGCGTCGGATATATGACAGACTGAGAAATTATGAATGTAATGCAACAAATAAATGTTCAAGTTCGGAGGTTTAAACAGGAAGATTAGTGCGCCAAGTGGTAAAAAGTCTAATATTCTTTATCCGCTGCAGCAGAATAGTTTATTTGAGATGCAATGTGCCGTGTGACACTTTGCATTCTTGGCAACCACCAATCATAGTAGTTCATTGGGCCGATTTTTAATAGTGGTGAAGAGTTAGAACTTTTGGTAATTTTTTTTTTTGCTGTCTGTGCCTTCTTTTCCTGCTACCAACTGCTTCCCCATGTCTGTCATGGCAAAGGCCCTTAAAGGTACAGGCAGTGAGGGAAAAATATGCCCCAATGGAGTCACACACAAACAAAATCTTGGCAGAAATGTTAACTCTTCCCCACTCTATTGATACATTTTGTTGGAGATAGGCTTTAGAAATGTACAGAGTGTGAGGTCAAACAGACAGGCTTACATGTACAGTATTCAATTTACTGCTAGGTGTTTCATCTTTGAAGTGTAGAGGTCTAGGCAAGAATCCCACACCAAAGGGATGCCTGGGATTAAATATTTCTTGTAATACCCAGCCTGATCATGAGCTTGTAGTGTAGGCAGAAACTCCCATATTGTAGTCATGTAAACATTTTTCAGTAAGGAATACACATTGGGGGAAATTTATCAAAACTGGAGCAGACAAAATCTGGAGCAGCTGTGCGTGGCAACCAATCAGCATCTTTCTTTCATTTTCAAATCTTCACTGAACAAACTGAAGAGAGAGGGTGATTGGCTGCTGTGCAAAGCTGCTCCAGTTTTGATAAATTCCCCCCATTGCATTTTGTCAAACTCCTTGCAGTATTTATTGTAGACCGAAGATTGATGGATTGGAAGAAGATTGTTTAGCAGTCTGAGATTTTTGACAGCCATCTCTTGTCTGTAGTCAGCTGAAGAACAGCTGGCCATTAGCTCAGACTGTAGGGCTTTTCTTATCTAAAAATATATCGCCCATTAGATGACATTGAAATGTTAGGTAGCATTCCAACTACCAAACATTTTTTTCCTTTGAACAGATATGTTCATTAGGAGAAGTTTAAAGTTTTAGCCAAGTCCCTACTGGGGTGCCTTTTGATAGTGCTTTTGTTTGAACAATATAATTGCCAAATGCATATGCTGGCATTGATAGGATGGTATAATGTTTAGATTGCTTCTTAATAAATGAGAATCATCTCAGTTTTGACCATGCCTCAGTGAAGCTCCTGATGTGACTCACTGACCCCATTAGATATTGAACAGCTGGAACAGAGCATACATATACACGCTGACTCAAAAGTCCTTGTGCCTGAAATTTCTGAATAGAAGAATATTCTGTTTGTTTTCCTCAGCCAACCCATTAGCATCCTACTGGAAGGATAACTTAATCAAACCACAAAAAATATATAGTTTTGTAGCTTAACTGTCCTTAGATGTGGTGGGCTGCACTAGTTTTCATTTTTTAGGTTAGGAACATTTTCAGAGAGTACAGAAAATGGATGTTGCCAATCTTGCCAGAAATGCAGTGTCCTTGTCACTTCTTGTGAGATGAACTAAAACAAAAACAATGTTCTCTTTCTGCTGTAAACTACTAATCTCCCCACCCCATGAAATGGAGGTATATTAGTGCAAAACACTTTTGTGTAGTTTAGTCTTACTGGATTTGTATGTCCTTAATGGTCCTTGAAGCTAACCAAATCTAAAAGAGAGTGGTTGGAATTAAAGAAAAGAAAACCTACTTGTGTTTAATGACCTCCATCTGAGAGCCCAAAAAATGGGCATTTCTGCATACTCGCCATTACCGCCAGACTGAATAGTTAGTAACGCTGGTAAAATCCAACCCAGCTGATAGTGGGTTATAACCACCACTGCTCCATAGCAAGCAATGGAGGATATACAGGGGAGGGTGTTGTGTCCTGTACTATACTCCGAGAAACACATTTTAGTAGTAAGTCGAAAATCCCATTTTCTTGATCGTATAATACAGGAAACAGATGGATTCAGAGACTACTGGGACATCCAAAAGGGATGAACTGAGGGGTGGGCAACACAGCAAAACAACTGTTAACAGGCCCAAAAACAGGAAATAGGAGGGGAGCCCCAACTCAGCAGAGTGTAGCACCTACGGCCAAAACTGGCATCAACAGATTCACAAACATCCACCTAGAAATGGTGGAATGAGATGCAGGAAGCTGCCTGCGAAGAACAAACGGAGAATCCGATTGCAGGAAAGAATCTGTAACAGATAGATAAACGTGGACAGCCTAACCACATTCAAAGAGTGGAGAGCCACCTCCTTGGGATGTTTTGCAGCCAGAAAAGAAGGTAAAACGATATCCTCATTAAGGTGGAAGGAGGACACCGCCTTAGGCAAAAAGGAATCCTCTTGTTTGAACGCTACCTTATCCTTGTGCAGAACAAGAAATGGAGGTTTGCACAAAAGCGCAGCCAATTCTGAAACCCTGAGATGATTGTGACATGGAAAACAACCTTGTGCATAGGATCCAGTAACAAGATATCCTAGATAGGCTCAAAATGAGCCTTTTCAGGTTGTTGAGGTTCCATGGTGACACTGGAGAACATTTAAAGGGAGCCCCTGAACAGGGGCTTTAATCATGGAATGAGAGGCCAAGGCCCGCTGGACAAGGAGGGCTAATGTTGATATGTGTCCTTTAAGTCTAATCTAGACCAAATCCTGATAAAATCCTGATTGGAGAGACATAATGCCCCTCCCACAGAGTATGACTGAGGATAAAATTTTCGCTGTTTGCACCATATGAAATAAGGCCTCCAGGTACAATGAGACCTTCTGGCCTGCAAAAGAATAGGAATAACAGAGTCTGACAGACCCTTACCCCTGAAGAACTGAGCTTCAACACCAACCGTCAAAGCCAGCAACCATGAAGCAGAATAGAATACCAGACTTTAAGACAGAAGGTCCTCATGGTCTGAAAGGGGTCTGGCGGTACCTTGATCGAACTTCGGCCAAGTCCTCCTGACTTGACTGAAATTTGTGCTGTAGGTGGCCCTGCTGGCACAATTACATTTTTTCCAAAGGAGCCGGGCTGAAAATTGTTGGCTGAACAGTGATTGCAGCTAATTGGCTTGTTCAGATATTGTGAGAGCTGTCCGTGCTGGCTGTCAGAATACAATAACCCAGTAGGGGGCATTCACCCATTCATGATGTTTATCGTGGATGATGTTTATCGTTCAGCCTGCAGAATGAGGTAAATGAAGAATGAGGAAAAAACTACTAGTGCATGGCCAGCTTTAGTAGGGAACCAAACCTGCATATGTAATCAGCAAATACTGTTGCCTTATATATATATATTTTTTAAATGGCATTAATCTGTAGATTTGTGAGTTTTTTTTTTTTTTTTTTAATGTTGCAGATAATACTGTTTACTGCACGAAGCTACAAGGCCCCAACTCTTGTGGTATTGTTTATTTGTGACTGTCTTCAGTCCCTCCAGTTTGTCACATAACCCGTAGCTAGAGTTGTGTTCGTAATGACAAATCTCTGTTGGGCAGTAGCTCAATTGAGTAATCACTAGTATAGCAAAGCCCTGTGGGTGCCTTTATCCAGTAAATCGGACATGTTAGGACATGTGACACAGCCGTGGCTTTGAAAAAAGAACTTGAGAGTTTACAGTATGTTGAGTGCGTTAGCATGAGTTTTGTTTAATGGAATTATCAGTACTGTAGATCTCGGTAAATACAATGACTATTGTCTCTAATTCAACCAACCTACTGTTTCACACAGTACTTGTCTACTGTGTGAGTAATTTCACCTTCAAAGGAATGCATTGACCTGTAACAGTCCATTAATTAAGATACCGTTGCTGAATTTGTCAGTGTTGAGAGGTTTGATTTTATGCAGGTTTTATGAATTAGTTGGGCTTCTTTGCAGGAGGATTTAAAGCCCAGCTAAAGTAACAATGAAATCTAGCCTTGCAGTGGAGTCCCCTGCACAGGAAGGGTTAAATGCTTGCTATGTCTAGAGGTAGAGGGATAAGGCTCCTTCCATCTGTGAGACAGTCCCTCTCTATGGTGCTCTCAACTGTGGTGGCATGCCTGCCTTCTCCACATACAACTCAGGGATAATAGCCCTGCATTGTACATGATGACGCTGAGGGACCGCCCACAATAAGGAGGGTCAGGGAGAAGTGGAGAGCACCAGACTTAATGAGTACAACATGGGGTCCCACCACACTACAGTACATGGTTTTTTTTTTTCTTTCTTCATCCCAAAGTTGGGCTTGAAAGTAACTATCGCCACTGGTCAGAGTTGAAAAAAGTGTCCCTTGAAAAAGTTGACTTTTAATACCTACCTGTACTTAAGATCACGCTGCTGATTTTCACCCTATTGAAGAGCTACCGCTACTAAAGAATCTTTAAATCCGGCACATGCCTGGGTCGGTTCGACATTTAGTCCCTCCTACATGCTGTGGTTCCCTTCGAATGAAATCAGAGCACACAACGGGGTACCAGCCATCCAACTCACCCTGACATGCTGAATGTGAAGATTCTTCGGCTGTTGTTCGGCAATGTCTTCTTATCTGGGAGCCATCCTCTTTCAACCCTCTAAATAAAATACACCCATTACAAGCTAAAAGTCTCCAAAGCATTGTAAGAATAAAAGGACAAAACACTTTTATATCCGACCCTAGCTTCCAGCTGCTTTTAGTACCAGTGACGATACTAAACCAAGCTGCTGCTTCACAAAAAAAACTGCGTACCTCAAATCTTGCAAGAAACTGCTCCAGCCCACTACAGCAATTCCTGATTATATATAGATATATCTATATATAGATAGATAGATATATAGATATGTAGATAGAATTTTTTTACTTCCTCTACTTCTGTGTATTGTGAGAAGGAGCAGTAAAGTAGGACTGTTTAGTAATACAGAGCAGGAAGCAGAGCCTGCTTCAGTGATGAGCAAATGTGGCTTCCTGCATTTCCACATAGAATAACTTTCTAGTATTCTATAGCTAAAAAAAAAATCTTTAGCTTTAAAGAAGAACTCCAGCCAAAAAAAAACCTTACCCTTGCAGTTGATCTACTCCTACACTGCAAGGGTTAAGTGCTTGTTTTGTCTAGGGGTCTCATATAAAGCTGTATTACTCGCCTGATCCTTGCTCCCTCTGGGTTGCTAGACGGGTCCCTTCAGCTTCCTCTTTCCTGGGCTTTTGCAGTCTGAGGACCGCTGACATCAAGTCTTATGCAGATCGATTGGTTGAAGCAGAGGGGGAGAGAGGTGAGTGCTGACCATCGCGGGCCTGAGGACCAAGTAAGTAATACCGCTTTGTTTGAGCCCCTTAGACAAAACAAGCACTTACCCCTTGCAGTGCAGGGGTCGGGTATAAGAATCGGTTATTACTGTAGCAGTGGCAGCATGCAGTTAAGAAGCAAAAGTGACTCTGCTGCATTATTCTGCTACATAATGCTGTGATCTTAAATAACCAATAATCAATCCAGTTTGTCACTTTTTGTCTAGCAGCATATAGAGAGACTCGTGTGGCAGGCTTGAGGTTTCTTTGCTCATCCATTTTTGTTTGGGATTGTTAAATGCTGTAAACTTGCCCTTCTTTTTCCCTGGCTCTTCCTCACAGAAACATGATGTTACAGCATTACTTAATGTATTGACTGTCCTATTTGTTCTCATTTTATTGGCTTTGTAAAGCAGAGAAACGTATATAATTACATTCCTATGAAAACAGATCGATGAAGAAACAGCCATATATCAGCGACAAGGAGATCTCCAATAGTTGCTGTTAAGTGATTGCTCCTCATGATAACAATTTGACTTGATAAACATCGTGCTCCTATGAATTTTGTTAATCTTAAAGGGAAAAGGGTGAAAAATTTAGTTTTTTCAGAAATCATTGTCATTTTCTATACTTAATTAGTACAGACTTTGCTTGAAAGGTGATTTCTGCATAAGTGACCCAATACCCAATCCTCTGATGTGACCGACCTTGAGCTTTGAAATAAGGGCTAACAGTTATGCAAGGCTGCAGCTTTTTTTTTTTGACTAACAATCAATTCATGATCTGTCAATCAGATCTAACGGGGCATAGGCAGTCCATTAGAATATGCATGTGCCTAGATGTGTTGAATGGAATGAATCCTCGTTCTTCATACAGGAATGCAAGGGTTCTGTGCTTCTCTTTTTACAACAGACTGCAGCACAACACATTTACACCTAAAGTGTATCTAAACTGTATTGTAATATATTGCAGCTTACTAGTCCTTGGATGTGGTGGCTACTGGTGTTACTAGTCCTTGGATGTGGTGGCTGCGTTGGTTTTCTTTTTTTCCTTACTGTCAAGGTTTTGGTGATCCTGCCAGTAACACATTCCATGTCCTAAAGCAGGGATAGGCAACACAAGCCCCCCAGCTGTGCTTTAACTACAAATCCCAATATGCATCTGCTTCTGGGAGTAATGCTGGTAACTATCAGTCTTGCAATGCCTCATTGTAATTCCACGACAGCTGGAGGTCTGTAGTTGCACACCCTTGTCCTAAGGTGACATTGTTCACTCACTGTACTGTATCTATGGAGGAGCAACATTGTTACACAAGTACAGGACACCTCCTCTTTTCCTCATTGTCATCCTAGGACAGGACTACAGAACATTTTGCCCATCTCCATAACATAGAGCGGCATGCTATAGGTTTGATCCTATTGGTTCTGTTTTTTATGTTGTATTCTGTGAAAACCAGCTTTTATTTTCTTTTTTAATTCATTTTCAATCAATTTTAACAATTTATGTAAAAAGCCAGCTAGGAAAAAAAAAAATGTCTGAAAGGAAAAAGATTGTTTTAAATGAATAAACCTGAAGACTGATTAAAAAAGCTGTAAAATATTTTTTTTTTTGTTTCATTACTTTTTTTTGTGATGGGAGAAAAGTAACTGAGGTTTTTTTTTTAAGGACATATTTTATTATTCCTGCTTTGTAAAAAAAAAAAAAATTTTAATTTCTGAAGTCTGACATATTCATGTTTATGTCATTGAGCTTCTGATACTCTGTAAATCTACGCATTGGTGATTAAACGTATTTGCTGCAAATCGCTGGAGACTCTTTATCTTTGTTTCCTTTGTTAATTGAAACAGTCTTTAGGTGCCTATACACCTTACAACCATCGCAAGACTTTTGTCTTGCGATGGTTGTAAGCAAATTAAAAGCTCATACGATCTGCCCATCTTGGACAAGCAGATCGTACTTGCGATCATCGCAAGCCCGCCCCCCTGAGGGTCCGGCTTCCGTTGACTGCAAACGGGCAGTGTGCGCGTGCGCACAACCGGCCCGTTTGGGAGTTATCGAACAAGCAAGCCACTAACCCGCGAGAATCGTGCGATTCTCTTCGGATTTCAAGCCTGCTTGTTCGACTGAAGACGTGCGACCGCACAGTAGAAACGGTCGCACGCCTTCCATACACTTTGCGATTATCGTACGATCGTGAGATTTCCCGCGATTATCGTGCGATCGTACAGTGTATGGGCACCTTAATTCTATCTCTAATCTTTTATCAGTGTCAAACAGCAATATACATAATTAAACAGAGGTCCACATCTGCACAAAATAACTGTGATTCTAAAGGCCTGTGCACACCTGTGTGTTTTGTTAAGGCACGGAGTAGCACGGGTCTTACTGCGCGTTGTCATAAATGCACAGCAGCCCATGTATTGCAATGCAGTGTGTTGCATTGTCATCCTATTTTGAATAGCAGCCCAAAGTGTCACTTCAGCGCACATTCGTTGTAATACAACACCGCACCCAGGTGTGGCCAATCTCTGTTGAGCAGAGCGCTGAGCCAGGAAAAGTGTAGCATACAGCATCTTTGGTGCCTTGCAGCCCATTCAAATTGAATAGGCTTCTTAACGCAGAGCACAAAAAATGCAATGGACTGGTATGAACAGGCCCTAAATTAAAGTACAATTTCATTTCAGAACACGTATCCTGTTTCTGGATTTGATGCAAAATGAAAGAATATAATTAAAGGACATCTGTGAAGAGATGGGAGAGCTTGCCCACCCCATGGGTGTTACAGACCCAGAACAAGCATGCAATAGAAGAAAATTGGTGAATCTCTTTTACGTATGCTTCTTCTGGGTCAGTGATTTGGAAAGTATTGAAGTCAATAGTCAATCAGTCATCTAGCATTGCAAACGAGTATTTCTACAATATGTGGGCTAGGCTACAAACATTTTAACTGGGAAGCTGTGCCTATTTTAGGCACACATGACTGAGGACTTTTTAATATAAAACACTGAGAGACGCGGGACAGCACAGTAGAAATGGCCGCACGCCTTCCATACACCTGCCGATTATCGTACGATCGCGGGATCACCCGATTATTAAAATATATTGCAGCCAGTGTGTTATCCAACTGTGGTCAGGCTGGAAATCATTGATGTCTGTCTTGTCCTATTTCAAAGCCAGCCATTGTTTAGATAGATCCTATCTGTCCTATCTGTCCTATCTGTCCTATCTGTCCTATCTGTCCTATCTGTCCTATCTGTCCTATCTGTCCTATCTGTCCTATCTGTCCTATCTGTCCTATCTGTCCTATCTGTCCTATCTGTCTCATGTGCAATCTTTTAATAGAAATATTAATAATGAACGTTTTGCCATTGTATAAAAAAATACAACAACATTTCCATTTTAGACATGAAATTGGAAGAGATACTATAAGAAGAGTTGAAAGTTCTTATAATGTGTTGATTGAATTGTAAGGTGTTTTACCAGGCTAATCAATAGTTACGAAATGTATCGAAAAGAAATCGCAAAAGAGACTAGTTCGGACCTGCAGTTCGGGTGAGCGTATGGTCACTTACTCCTATAGAGAAGAACAGGTTGCTGCGTACAAATCACACGCAGCACCTGTCATTCCAGACCCAAGGCTGGGGGGGCCCAGAGAGTCCTGGTTCCTCCCCCCCTTAGGGGAAGCGATGATACTACGGGCTTATTGCACCGCCTGCACAAGCTACAGTCTCTGCATCCTGTGCCATAGTCTTTGCTCGAAGTGTCTGCAGTCGCATGGGGAGGAGGTGGGCGGATCTGGGGGTGTGTTCAGGGCACTGCACAGCTCCTGGACTGCTCTGCTTCTGAGTTGGGATGGCAGTGTGGTGATTTGGACAGGCTGGAGCCCCTGCGGAGGAGATGGTGAGGAGCCAGCTTGGGGGCAATGATGGTCCAATGATCCGAAGATGGTTCAGAGCAGGGTGGGGCTGTACGATAGATGGGTGGGTGAGCCGCTGCGTGAAAAAATCTTCCACCAGGGCCCTTTGTTGCTTAGGTCCGCCACTGCCTCTCTATAGGCTGTTTTTTCACGCCCAGCATTGAACCCTCCCCTCTCTTCCCTTTAAAAAGTTTCCCCGCCATCTCTTCCCCCTCCCTGGCTTGAAAAAGAAGTGAGTTACTAAGGTCCGCCACTGGCCTCATTATTTACATTTTTCTTCACAGAGAGAAAAAAGTCTAAATAAAACGGTACATGAATGCACAGAAAGGAAAACGCAAATACAAAGAACACTATATGAAATAAACTAAACTGCCTTAAATAGAAATTCTAAAATATCCTCTCTAGGGCCCCATTCACACCTGTAAGGTGGGATTAGGGATTCCTGCGTCAGGAACTTGCGTTCTTCTGCAGCAGGTATTCCTAATCTGTCGTAATAGTGGCAGCTGTCACCTGCTTAAGTTAATGATCAGGTGACTGCACTGCAGTGCATCAGCCACTGCATGTAAATGAATTAGTAAATTTGAGAATCCTCCCACTACCGGAACACGTGCTTTGTATTTACATTCAACATTTGATAGTTGGAAGACCACTTGAGGGCTTGTTCACACGAGACGCCGTGCTGCTGTGTATGTGCCCATACACTGCCAATGCGCTCGATCAAGCCGCATCAAACTTTCTTCTTTTTTTTTGTTAGAACTTTATTGAAATGTCACGAGTGATATTTAACCACTTCGTGACTGACGACGTACAGTGTACGTAGCCTGCATCCGTGCTGTTTAAACAGACTCCCGGCAACTTTTACCGCCGGGACTCTATTTAAACTTGTAGAGCCGACTGTCGGCTTTACAACAGAAGCGATCCTGGTCGACTTACCTGTCGCCAGATCGCTTCTGTGTCCCGAAGAAGGGGCCGCCCCCCCGCGCCAGACACCGCCACCGTGCTTCCCGGGCTCCGTTGCCCCTCCTACGTGCCCGGGACCGGCGATCTTTGTGTCCGCGGGGAGCTGGGGAGGAGGTCGACGAACTTCCGTTCATCGATCCCCTCCCCGTTCTATGGGACCGGGAGCGATGCAGATTGCATCACTTCCGGTCCCTGGGCTGTCAGTTCTGGGCTCCTGCAGCCCAGCTATAAGCTATTGAAGTGCGATCTGCACTTCAATAGCTTATTTCCAGTGTAAAGGTGACACTGGGGGTCTTTTGGACCCCCAGCATCACCTTAAAGAGTACCTGTCACCAACATCTGCTAAAACAAATGGGGGGGGGCTTGTAAAAAATCAAATAAATCTAATAATAATAGAAACATTTTAAAAGTCCCCCGCGAGCACGCGCGTCACCACATAAACATGCGTCGGGTGCGCCTACCTATGAAAACGGCGAACGCGCTACACATGTTTGGTATCGCCGCGCACACCAGAGTGAGAGCAATAATTCTAGGGCCAGTATTTTGGGGTATCTCTAAATTGATGACCTGTGGGGGCTTTTAAAGCGTCTTCTGTGGACTTTTTGGGGTACTGCAGTTTTTCGCCGTTTCACGGACGCATGCAATTTGTAAACTGGGCATGTTGGGTATCGTTTTACTCGTTGTAACCTCCATCTTTTATATTGCATTTAAAAAATTGGTATTTTGTTGTGTTTTGGGGCATTTCATTAAATTTATCACTAAATTTTGGGGTTTAATAAGGAGTTGCGCTAATATTGCGCAACATAAAAATTTGCAACTACCACCATTATATTGTATAGGGTCTTGGCATTCAGACAATATATAATGTTGGGGGTTTTAAGTAATTTTCAGGCCTAAAATGTGGAATATAACATGGGTGCAAAAAATGAAGAAAAGGCCTCAGTCAGGAAAGTTCTATGGGCTCACTGTGGTGCAATATGTGTGTACCATGTCTTACTGCAGTGCGCTTAAAAAAATACTGCATACTGTGCTTTTTTCAAACACTCACCACTTGAACACAGTGGTGTGAACTGTCACCATCCATGAAAAGGCAAATTGCCTTGTCTTGCATTCGGGCTGCACTGGAAAAAATGGCCAAATAGTGTGAAAGAGCCCTGAATTACTACTCCGAAGGGGGAGCAGGGAGAGTGGAGCTGCTGAGAGAACAACTTGCATATCTGCGGTGGCTTTTGAGGATGAATGTCTCCTTGGTGCTCAAAGCTACAGAGACTATTGAGGGCTTGTTTAAAAGCTACTGCTTTTTAAGACTCGTGAAGACTATGTAAATACTTGAACATATGTAGCTTGGTCTTAGTCACAGTTTATAATGCAGAGGTTAAGTAAAGATCGTTATATACAGTACATTTATGCACAAGTTTAATGCATTGCATAATGGGCTAAACAGAGGCAAGAGTTAAATTTGCTTTCATCTTTGTGTAGCTCAAAGTTCTGTACCCCAACAAATAAAAGGGTAAAATGCCATGATCAAATGGTGCTTGTGTCAGACCTCTGCTTTTGTTTGCCTGGACTAATTTGTAAATAACTTCCTTATTCTACTGATCTGTATTCCACCGTACCGTGTATATACAATGTGTAATTTTTCAGTTATTTGTATGATAACATGCCTGATGAAGAGAATGAAGTATTTTCAAAAGCTGACACTGCAAAATATGTTCTGTTAGTCAAAAAAAGGCACCTCCCTATAAGTTTACCTCTCCTGGTTCATAAACCCACTATAAAAACAGTTTCACAAGTAAATCTACCCAAAGTGAATATTTTTAATTTTTCCGTAGATGGTGCAAAACTAAACCACGTAGTACTTTCCCATATCTTCCAGGGAATCTATTGGTGAGATTTCAGTGATCGAGTTTCTAGGTCTGCAAACTAACTGTTACCAATATGAGGGGTTCCCATTTTCCTAATTATATTTCTGTGTATTTATTTTATGGCAAATGTAACAGAAGGTGCTGGAACACAAAGTGAACATGGACAGGAACAGAGTCAGAAATAGGGCAGGGAGATCTTGCTGTGGTAGTATTGAAGATCTCTAAGGGGCCAGGGTCTCACTCGGACCACAAGGCTCCACCTATACCTAAATATCACTTTTAGTTGGACTGACCCTTTACCTGGCAGAAATTCCACAGAAACCACTGTTTTATATGCAATCTTAAGGCTAACATCAGTGTATAAAATTTTTTTTTATCTAGCCACAAAGCCATTTATTATTGCACTGAGTAAAGCCTGCCCCTCTACGACATTTAGTAATACCCCCTGCTTCTCATGGTAAACAGCGATTTTCAGTATCCTGCCTTATTCATTTATACAGGATTTAAGTGTTATTTGTCAGTTCCACAAAACCGGGACACATCTGTTACAATGCCGCTCTCCTCATTCATCAAAAGTGCTAAAATGGTTTAGTCTCATAAATCTAGTGCTATCTGGTCACTTCTAGCACAGTTCTATAGTCCAAGGAATGACAACGTATCTCATTAATTGTATTGAGACACATATGTATAGAGGATAACCTGCTGCAATTTTCTGCTGAAGGAGGTTTGTAGCCAGATGAGGCCTAGATATTGTACCAACTGGACCTTGTTAAGGGGCTATGATTCAATCTATTACATTAATCTCATCAAGAAAGTAAGGGCTGTTCTAGATACATTAAATATAGTGAAACATAACGTAGATGTATGCCAGCGTGAAAGATAAATGTCATGGTTCCGAACTGATGGATGTGATGTAGAACACAGGGGAATAGAACAGTGGAAACACTTTATCTTTTTATGTGTGCTTAAACTTGCCAAGGCTCTCCTTTCTTCATTGTGTCTGCTGACATCAGTATACTGCCATCTGTCTCATTCAACATAATAACGCCCACAACCTAAATTTCTGTATACAGAATGACAGTGACCTTTCTGAATGAGCACCCGCGATTATACCATTTACCAGAGAAGAAGAATTGACACTAGCATACTTGTACTCCTCCCTCCTACATTTTTACTATAGCACATTGATGGGGGCAGGTCAAAACCCAAAAAGCATTAATGCATCTATTAGTTATTAAGAACACAGCTGTGTAAGTAACAATCAACAGACCTACCAATTAGATTTACTTCCTTTTTAATTTATCAAGCAGTATGAGAACATGACATTGCGCTTTGGCATTGTGCCTTGAGCACTTAATGAATAAATATTTTTAGAGATGGATACTAACAGCAGTGATGAGCTAAGTGTGAAATTTACAGTTTTAACTTGGCGTTAGGGTTTAGCTTAGGGGAAGGTTTGGCTTGGTGGGAGGCGGGAATTATCATTTCCAGTTTTACGATTTAAAATGTGCAATTACGAATCACCATTTCACATGGTATTTTACATCAGTATACCATCTCCTAATTTAGTTTCTGTAATTAGTGGAAGCAGGTAGAGAAAGATTTTTTAAAATACTATCACGAGTCCTTTGCAGTAAAGATAACACTGCATCTGCACAGGGACCATGCACACATCTCAGGAGAGGAAAATACCTTTCCCTGAGATCTCCTGAGATTACAGATGAGATTTGCCAGAAATGCTCTGCTGATGTAACCTTCATAGGATGCAATGCTTGGGCACATTACATCACTAATGCCTAAGATCACCAGGGAATAGAAAAGAAGAAATTGTAAGTAAAATAAAAATGTTTGTTTAATGAATGTAAGGGGATTTTATATCAGCATGCAGAGCTGCATGCTGATGTGATTTTTAGTCAAAGGGGGTAAAGGTCCACTTTAATATGACCTGCTGCATTCAGGGAACAAATCCAGCCTCAGAACTGTCTTCCTCACTTTTGGAAACTGATGAAGTCCATTCCACATGCATTTTAACACATGTTGAATGCAGGAAAACCAAGTCCACATACACAAGCCCCAACTTACTTTAAAGAAAACTTCCAAACTTTTAACATTTCCGTAAAAATTATTCACATGTAGATAAGCCAGAGGTGCTCTTGGGAGTTGTAGCCGTAGGGTCACCATGCTTGGCGTTCTTTTCAGTATGGCCTATAAAAACTGTTTGTCCATTTCCAGCTTTAACACCACTGGGGATTGGCTGATTTTAGTAGCAATGTTCCTCCTACCCATCTTGTCTTAATTGGATTCAAACTCTAATGTCTTCCTTATATTGTAAAGCGCTGCACAAACCGTTGCTACTATATAAATCCTGTATAATAATAAATCTGCAAGTTATTGGCATGAAGAAGGTAAAAGATAAAAATCCTATTCACAAAAGAATACCTTCTATTCTTACTGTTACACTAGTATGTACGTCTGATAATATTGCATAATGTTAATACCTTTTTAATGCAGTGTGGTCAGTTGTGCTAAATCAAGCCAGAATTGAAAGGAGAATCACTTGTTGGAAACCACATCTTAAAGTGATATTAAAGTCAAATAGTTTTCAAACTACTTCCAATGCTGATTAAATCACAATGGATGCTTCTCCTTGATGTTTCAAAGTTTTAGATTCCTGCAAGATCCGCTGGTCCCCTGACCACCACAAACAGAGTTTCCTTTCTCCAAGTTAGTAGATGGAAGGCTGCTGGAGACTGCACTGTCCCTTGCAATCTAGCACTCAACAGGAATTTCAGGGAACCCAAGCTAAGAGAGAGTTGAAGCCAGCTGTTTGGAAACATGATGACTAAGTGCTTGGGCAAAATTGTGTAGCAGTACTTTGCTGGGGAATGTTTAGTATGGTTTACAGCAAAACACATCAAACATGGCAAACATAAAACACAGGTGTGAAATGGCCATTAGCCTGTATCTTGATTTTAGTTTTGCCTAAGGGTTCCAAAGTACCTTTGCTTCAGCTATTGAACATCAATATGACCCGCACTATTGCTGCTTCTGTCAGTCATTGCAAGTAGAATAACTTCGAAGGTCCCAGCTTGGGAGTCATCACAGATCCAAGTCCAAACTTCCTTGCAGCCATAGTGTACATTTTACATCTGCCCATGGCTGGCACCGAGGATCCACAACTAGTCATTTTTATTTACTAGCCTTTTAAAAAGCCTTTAATGTTGATATAAACTCTGGGTATTAAATTATGAAAGAATGCAAAAAAGCTGCTCAAAATATAATTGGGAATAAATCTCTAATTGGATTGTCATCAAAGTCATGAGATGTCAGCGGCCATCGGAAAGTTCCCAGTTTTGGATATGATTCAGCTCTCTGAGTAGCCAGGAAGAAAGTCAATTTCATATGTGACAATCATCTGGGCAAAACTAAATATGCATGCGCCTGTGGTCCATCAGCGCTCAGCTGCTCAGACAGCTGGATTATGTCCAACACCAGGACATTTATCCTGCCCAATAGACTAGTTAGAGGATTATTTCCAATTAGGCTTTCAGAGACATTTCAAAAATGATCATTTTTCTCAGTGCATGATCTTTTCTCGTTCATGAGTATTTGTCATTCTCGTCTGCTTTTACTCAGTTATTCTAAGTTCGGAATTGGCTCTGTCATGGCAAATATCCTATTTATATTATCTTTATTATGCTGGGTATTTCATTCTTTATGTAGATGCTCTGAGAATAGAATGAATCAGTAGGTAGGCTTCTACTAAAGGTTATTTACAAAGGCAATCTGGCGTACAAAAATACTTTTGGCTTTTAAGTCACAGCTCTGCCTTGCTGTGATCTGTTACACCTTCTCTCTGCAGCATATACATAAAAAATAATTCTTCCTGAATATTCCCGAAACTCTAGTAAGGGAAGTGTCTGTAGAGGAGGGTTCTGAGGCTCCGGGAGAAGTAATCTGTGGTGTTTGCATATATCCCTCCCTGATGGTACCCTGCAGCTAGTCACACAGCTGCTCAGGGTTTTATCTAATTGGGTATTATTGGATAATGTTGATACCTGTTTAATGCAGAGTGGCCAGCTGAACTATATCTTGCCAGAATCGCTTGCTGGAAGCAGTGATTCAATGACTAAAACCAAATTGGATTGACTTAATCATTCTTGAACAACTAGATCTTAACAGAATTAGTAGAGATGCAAAAAGGACTTCTCCACGTTTATATAGTTGCATTCGGTATGTCTGGAGCCCACATATGGCAATATTAAAGGAAAGCAATACTTAGTGACACTAAACTCAAGCATTAAATCTTAAAAATGCATTCAAGTACCTGAACTATTAACAAAACTGTACTTTGTGTATCCCTCCGATGTAGATCCTCAAATCATCTCTGAATTTGTGATGTCCTTCCTTCTGGAGGGTGGCTACTTTTGTTCCGCATGATCCCTGTGTGTTTAGTAAAGTAGCCACCGCTCTAGACTTGCTTCTGTGATTGACTACAATCTCACATTTTAGATTGTTTTGACAATGGAGAACAAACATAGCCACCCTCCAGAAGGAAGGACAGCACAAATTCAGAGATGATTTGAGGATCTACAGCTCAGTGATGCAGAAATAAGGTACAGATTTGTTAAGTTTATGTACTTGAATGCAATTCTAAAGGTGCCTATAAACCTGCCGATTGATACCGCGATCGTACGATATTAGACAGGTGTACAGAAGGCGTGCGACCGTTTCTACTCTACGGTCGCACGTCTTTTCTCTTCCGAGCACGCTCGAAAACCCGCCGAGAATCGTACGTTTTTCGATGATCGCAAGTACAATCTGCCTGCCCAAGATGGTCAGATCGTACGAGATTTTAATTACCCTACAACCATCGTTGTAAGGTGTATGGGCACCTTAAGATTTAACTCCTGAGCTAAGTGTTACTTTAAATTTATACATCTCCAATTCTTAACTTTCCTGCTACCATAGGTTCATACATATTAAAGTTGTGTTAATAGACTTGCCTTGTCTACAGAAAATGCCTATTCTGAGCTAGTCACATAGCCAAACACCAAAGCATTTAAAGAATGGGCATAATTATTCTTAACCCTTGCAGTGGGGATACCCCCACACTGCAAGGGTTAAGTACTCATTTTCATCTAGAGGTGAAATTATGCCTGACCGTTCTTCTTCAACACTGATTTTTTTCATTGGGTTGGGTGCTTGGATAGAGCTGGCTAATCAGAAGGCCTAACAGCACACTGACCTTTACTTTCCGCATAAATCAAGTGATTGGTTCTCTGGAAATTAACACTGCTTGTTTACCATTCATGAGTTTAGAGAGTACCCGTACTGCTAGTACAAGAGGTCAAGATGAGCTAATCACTTAATATAAGGCATCATACAATGCCTGATTGTTCTTGAATTATGAGATAAATCCCTCTGACAGCACAGCTGGACCTTGCAGAAGTTCCAGTGTAGATTATGTGAAAAATTGCATTTTCCTAATCTTTGACGTGAATCATACTCCTTACCTGACACTGGTTGTTTAGGCATCGAGGTTGTTTAGGCATCGAGCAATCCATCGTGAGATGGGGTAGGGTGTCTTATAGCCAGGAAATTGAGTATTTAGAATCCTTGTTGGCTGCACCTTATGGTACCTACTATGCAGTGCTTATTTTATCTTGGCAATGTTATTGCCACCACAGGCTATCATGGTGTGGGATGATTTTTAGGTCCGCTTTAATGTAGTTTCAGTTAAAACAAACGTGAAAGTCAGGTTACATATTTAAAATGTATATAATGTATGACCAGCTTATAATTCAAACTAAAGGTTTAAGGGCAACTCACTTGACTTTGTCCTTTTTATTAAGACATACTTTGCCTGTGTTTTCGCTGGCTATATTCAGCAAAAATGCAGGCCATTCAGAAATTAAGAATGCCAGCAGCCTTGAGGAATAATTATTAAATTGGATCAGCCAGCTGCCCATGATGAATACCAAGGTGAAAAAAAGAGTCACTTAGTGAGTTTAAATGCAAAATGTTCATGTTTAAATACAATGTATCCTTATTTGCAATAAAATGCATCAATGCCGACTGATATGTCAATATAAATACCATAGAGTTAAATTTAAGGCTTCTCCTATAATGTTATAGTGCAATGTTAACATAGGCAAATGGCAGAAGCCCAAATGTGATTTAGTTTTTTTTTTTTTTAATCCTGATAATTTTAAAAATATTAGTCCTGGGTGTGTCTGCACGCCATTAATCTTCCAACGTTTTGAAGCTTACATTTCTTCCTTTATGTGCACTTTCTCTCTTTTTTTTTCTGTCTGCTACCAGCAGCTCATCCTCTATAATTTATTTTCTCACTCTGGCAAATGTTCTCCAGAGATATCAGTATTGAACCTTGGCCAACATCAAATGCGGTTGTAAAATATATTAATTTTAAAACCTATAACGGAAAGAAAAAAAAATCCTTGGAATTAGGAATTAGCTTTCTCACATCATTGTATCCTGTCTTCTTCATCCCTTTTCCTGGATAAAACGCCCACTGGAAAGATGCCACATCTCAATTGTCCTAACATGCATGCTTGTGAGTGCATATCTAACATAGAAGATGACCACAAACCTTTGGATTTAATTTCATGCTATTGGAGATATTTAAATTACCGTATATACTCGAGTATAAGCCGTCCCGAATATAAGCCGAGGTACCTAATTTTACAAAAAAAAAATGGGAAAAAGTATTGACCCGAATATAAGCCGAGGGTGGGAAATGAGGCAGCTAATGGTAGATAGATACCAATAAAATTACATTAATATTTATTTAAAAGAAAAATAACCTAGCTCTGTAAGTGGAAAAGGGGGTACAGGGCTACATATCATGTACTACGGATCATTTAACCCATTCATATTAGCAGAGGATAATTGTAAATCTATTGTTCAGTGCACTCTATATGTAGTATATAGCACATGTACATATAGAGTGCCTGCAACAATACATTTACAATGATCCTCTGCTAACATGAATGGGTTAAATGATCCATAGTACAGGGCTACATACAGATCATTTAATACATTCATGTTAGTATAATTGTAAATGTATTGTCTGCACTGTATTAGCAGTATATACTCTATATAGAGTA
>NW_017307756.1:379974-381626 GCF_000935625.1 Nanorana parkeri
CTGCTCCGGGGGGCGGCGCTCCGAGCGGGGTCATCTGGCAGTCTCCGGCCACCTAAATTAGGACCCGGAGACTGCCAGATGACCCCGCTCGGAGCACCGCACAGCGGAGCAGCAGTGACGCGACGCTCGGCGAGGTAAGTAAGATGATGCGCTGGCGCTGACTCGAGTATAAGCCGAGGGGGGGCACTTTTCACCCAAAAAAATGGGCTGAAAATCTCGGCTTATACTCGAGTATATACGGTATTACTACTTGGTATAAAAACATTGCACTCAGTGATCCTCATTTCATTTATTAGCATCACAGGCTTTAAAAAGCATTCGCTCATGCACTTAGTAATGTACAGACAGTACCTGCAAAGTTCCAGAATCATTTGCACTCTATCAGCAGAAGTGCTCAGATTCAGTCGCATTGGGGCCAGGTTTTTAAGTTTTTTAAGTAAATGTTTCTACAACATGCAAGCCTTCACATGAAAAACAGTGGACAAAAGTAATTTATAATGGCAAATATAATTTATATTTAGATTCCCTTTTAAGCCTTTGTTGCTTAGAACAAAATACCTTTCCATACCCCCAAGGTCTTTTCTTGCCATTGCCAGTTCCTAACTATAGTTTTGGGTTTTTTTATCACATACCTCACTCTGTCCAAGGCTTCACTATTATCTTTTTGTTGTTGTTGTTATTATAATACAGGATTTATATAGTGCCAACAGTTTGCACTGCCCTTTACAATATAGAGTGACACAGTACAGTTACAATACAATTCAAGACAAGATGGTTAGGACAGCTTATAGTCTAAAAGGGAAGGGTAAGTAATAGAATAGGTGGTATCTGTGTGGGGATGAGTTGGTATCTGTGTGGGGATGAGTTATTTGAGAAAGTAAAAAAGTTCAGTTGTTAGGTGGGATAGGCTCCCCAGGAGACATTTTTAGGGATCACCTAAAGGTAGACAGAGAAGGAGACAGCTGGAAAGGTAGGGGTAGGGAGTTTCAGAGGATGGGAGAGGCTATATAGAAGTCCTGGAGGCATGTATGGGAGGAGTTAAGAATGGAGCAAGCAGGAGATCATGGGAGGAGCAGAGAGGATTGTTCGAGTGATAATTTGAAATATGGTTGGAGATGTAGTTGGGACATTGTGGGCAGTTGTGCATTGCTGTGTAAGTTGTTGATAATTTTTAGAATTTTATTCTTTGGGCGGCTGGAAGCCAGTGGAGTGATTGCAGAGAAAACAGCCCCTTGCATCAATGGTCAGACATGGCTGACACATTACCACTATGCAGGGGCTTCTACAGAGCCATGGACACCATGACGCGTGGCTTTGCATAGTGCTTTGTGCTAGGGATGCAGTCCTAGAGGAACACCTGCCTGACTATACTCCTGTGGCAGAACCCTCCAGGTACACCAGGGATTACAGCTGCTACAGAGGGATGGAAGATTTCCTACTCATGCAGTACTAAAATTAAGTAAAGGGAGGCCTAGTAATCTGCCCTTAGTAAAAATGACCACTGTGAGAAAAATGGGGAGGAAAAGAAGGAATGCAAAGAATACAAAGCCTGCAATTATCTAGAAGTATGTGTTTGTAGATTGTCCTTACTAAACCTTTCTAAAGGTGTGTGTTTTGTTATGTTGAAGATATGGCTAAAGTTCCTCTTTAAC